>NC_052148.1:275462850-275541111 GCF_902713615.1 Scyliorhinus canicula
CCCCCCACCCTCAACCCCCCCTCATCGCCGCAACCCCCCACCCTCAACCCCCCCCTCATTGCCGCAACCCCCCACCCTCAACCCCCCCCTCATCTCCGCAACCCCCCCCTCTCAACGCCGGGTCCCCCCCCCTCTCAACGCCGGGTCCCCCCCCCCTCCTAACGCCGGGTCCCCCCCCTCCTCAATGCAGGGTCCCCCCCCCTCTCCTCCCAACGCAGGGTACACCTCCCTCCCCCCTCTCCCTCCCCCCTCTCCCTCCCCCCTCTCCCTCCCCCCCCCCCCCCCTCTCCCTCCCTCCCCCCTCCCCCCCTTCCCTCCCCCTCCCCCTTCCCTCCCCTCCCCCTCCCCCCCTTCCCTCCCCCTCCCTCCCTCCCCCCTTCCCTCCCCCCAATAAAAGTTGTTGTCCTTGAAAGTGGTGTTTGTAGAAGCCTCCTCCTTGAGTAGTTTATTACATTACAATGACTGCCTTTCACTGACTGGAAAGAGCTGCCAAACATCCTGATGTTGTGCAAGGTCTACATTAAAGCAAGTTCTTTCTTAAGTATGTCCAGTGCTGGCAGCCATATCAGTTTGGAGACATCCTGGCTTTGGAGGGTAAACAGTGAAGAGCAATGAAGTAGATTGATCAGGTGGCCATCCTGGTTTCAAAGGAAAGGATAGAAGCACTTTGGTAGAATGGGAAAGAAACTCAGCCAGATGTTCAGTATTCACCAGGGTTTGGTGAAAAGAGACAAACATGAACAAAGAAACTGAAAACAAACTTATGAAATAATTTCTACAGACAAAATAGTAGGAGTGTAAGTGCAAAAACTTAATCAAAATGTACGATTTTAAAACGGTTATGCTTTGGTCATAGACCAGGGACGTGATTTAACACAAATAAACCCAGTCCCGTTGTGGGAGTATTTAGCGGGTGTTTCCTGCTGTTTGTACCGAGTCCCATTCCTTCATTTCCTACACAAAGGCTCCCTGTACACCGGCGCAGGATGAAATTGGGGAGCCGTTTTAAATGGTTCCCCAATCTCACGATCCCCCAGCGTCCCAGCTTACCTGTTGGGGGTTCCTCGAGCCCCCTGCACCCCACCTCAGATTGGGCAGGGCCTGATGTCCGGCGGAGGCAAAATGCCACCTTGGCACTGCCAGCCTGGCACCCTGGCAGTGCCATCTGGGAACACTGGCTGGGTCAGGTTGGCAGTGCCAAGGTGTCCAGGTGGCATCAGCAGTGCCATGGTGCCACCCTGCCCTGATCGCCCTGGAGACCCCTGCCCAAGTGCCGTTCCGCCTAGTTGGTGGGGACCAGTGTTTAGCGACGCACGGCTGGAGTCTCCTCGGAGAGGAATTCGATCCCGGGCGCTGGTTCGATCTGGCGAGTGCATATTCGAGTGTGCCTAATTGCACACTTAAATATACAAATTTAGATCCCGCCCATTGTGGGAGGGATCCAGATTGTGACGTCTCGTGAAATTCTGTTAGATCTAGCGAGGTGTAGCGAGCTGGGTAAATCTTGCGAGAGGCCTCTGCGAGATTTACCGATCACATTCTGAGTCAGGCACGGTACGGCCATTAGATTTTGCCCCAAGCATTCACTTTGGACAGAATGCACTGTTGTATTGACAAGAAGGAAAGTTTTACTGTGATATAATTTCTTGTTTTTTTTTTAGCCAGTGAGATGGGCCGACTTGATGGAAAAGTGATAATTCTGTCAGCAGCAGCACAGGGTATCGGGAGGGCATGTGCAATTGTAAGTTTTCACTTTCAACCTGTACAATGTGGAATGTTGTCCCGCTGATTTCCGGTTTTAATACCCATGTTGTGACTGATGATGTCCATTAAATAACACCCAGGACACACGGATCAAATCCGATCTTTAGAAGTCATATCCAGAGTTTCTAAAATTGCTTTAGATTTTAGGACAGCATTAGATAGAATATAAACTAACCTGTACAACCTGTAAAACTCACATCAAAATGACCTTTGTGTTTGTTTCTCTCTTTAATTTTGAGGCATTTGGAAGAGAAGGTGCTCGGGTAATTGCTACAGATATAAATGAAGAGAAACTAAAAGAATTGGAACAGTATTCAGGTAATAAATGTGTTTGTTATTTACTGTGACTTTGCATCGATGCATGGTATTGATTGATTAATTATCCCTGAGCATTGAGACAGGGAGGTCTTGTGGTGCAGTGGGTCGTATCTCGGCCTCTGAGTCAGAAGCTCCGAGTTCGAGACCCACCCCAACCACCTGGTGGCTGAGGAAGGTGCGATCATAACCTGGAAAACCCTTGCAAACATGCCAGTGGCAGGTGGTAAGAGTGTGAGAGACGCCTGGCAGCCACGCTCGATGCAAAGTGGTGCCACACAAGCTATAAGCCTCTGGCAACAGCCTGGGGACCTGTTCCAGGAAAAACCTGGCCATGGGAACAGATAAAAGTCTGTTTTGTGCAGCAGCCGGTGTAGGAAGAGAAACAACAACACTCAAAAAGGGACCCGCTGAAACACTGGGGGATTACAGATCTTCAATTCTGTATAACTTGCTCTCAGAGAAAATATTGGGCGCGATCTACTAGCCGGGTTGCGCCTAAAAGGCAGCAAGGCGCAACCGGTAGATGCCGGGAGATCCCTCTTCCTGGATCTACCCAGCATGCCACGCCTCTCGAGATAAAACACGATCCCGCAAGATGTCGCGATCTGAATCCTGCTCATTGTGTGCGAGATCAACATTTTGCAAATCTTCAAAATGCTGTCTCCAGGGAGTGGACTCAGAGAGCCGGAATATCGGAGCTGTGAGTGTAAGTAACTTACCTCGGGGATTCACGGCCTAGTCTCCAGGGAGCGGACTCGGAGAGGCGGAATATCGGAGCTGTGAGTATAAGTAACTTACCTCGGGGATTCACGGCCTAGTCCCCAGGGAGAGGACTCAGAGAGCCATAATATCGGAGCTGTGAGTATAAATAATTTACCTCGGGGATTCACGGCCTAGTCCTCAGGGATCGGACTCAGAGAGGCGGAATATCGGAGCTGTGAGTATAAATAACTTACCTCGGGGATTCACGGCCTAGTCCCCAGGGAGCGGACTCAGAGAGCCGGAATATCGGAGCTGTGAGTATAAGTAACTTACCTCGGGGATTCACGGCCTAGTCTCCAGGGAGCGGACTCGGAGAGCCGGAATATCGGAGCTGTGAGTATAAGTAACTTACCTCGGGGATTCACGGCCTAGTCTCCAGGGAGCGGACTCAGAGAGCCGGAATATCGGAGCTGTGAGTATAAGTAACTTACCTCGGGGATTCACGGCCTAGTCCCCAGGGAGCGGATTCGGAGAGGCGGAATATCGGAGCTGTGAGTATAAGTAACTTACCTCGGGGATTCACGGCCTAGTCTCCAGGGAGCGGACTCAGAGAGCCGGAATATCGGAGCTGTGAGTATAAGTAACTTACCTCGGGGATTCACGGCCTAGTCTCCAGGGAGCGGACTCAGAGAGCCGGAATATCGGAGCTGTGAGTATAAGTAACTTACCTCGGGGATTCACGGCCTAGTCCCCAGGGAGAGGACTCAGAGAGCCATAATATCGGAGCTGTGAGTATAAATAATTTACCTCGGGGATTCACGGCCTAGTCCTCAGGGAGCGGACTCAGAGAGGCGGAATATCGGAGCTGTGAGTATAAATAACTTACCTCGGGGATTCACGGCCTAGTCCCCAGGGAGCGGACTCAGAGAGCCGGAATATCGGAGCTGTGAGTATAAGTAACTTACCTCGGGGATTCACGGCCTAGTCTCCAGGGAGCGGACTCGGAGAGCCGGAATATCGGAGCTGTGAGTATAAGTAACTTACCTCGGGGATTCACGGCCTAGTCTCCAGGGAGCGGACTCGGAGAGCCGGAATATCGGAGCTGTGAGTATAAGTAACTTACCTCGGGGATTCACGGCCTAGTCTCCAGGGAGCGGACTCAGAGAGCCGGAATATCGGAGCTGTGAGTATAAGTAACTTACCTCGGGGATTCACGGCCTAGTCCCCAGGGAGCGGACTCGGAGAGGCGGAATATCGGAGCTGTGAGTATAAGTAACTTACCTCGGGGATTCACGGCCTAGTCTCCAGGGAGCGGACTCAGAGAGCCGGAATATCGGAGCTGTGAGTATAAGTAACTTACCTCGGGGATTCACGGCCTAGTCCCCAGGGAGCGGACTCGGAGAGGCGGAATATCGGAGCTGTGAGTATAAATAACTTACCTCGGGGATTTCACTGAAAGGAAAAAACTAAAAAGTATCATTACAGGAAAGCTGATTGGCTGGTAAGGAATCTGCACTAAATTTGAAAAAAAATTGAAAAACAAATCAATTGACCGAGTAGAGGAATAACTAAACCGGAGGGCAGAGACTAATCCCGGGTAAGGTATAAAATTTGGCACGGGGCTTTTTGCGGCCATGTTGTTTCAGTTACAGGAGAGGTTAGGACCTGAACCCGCATCACCGAGATTAATGTACCATTTAATATTTCTAAAAGAAATCTAGCACCAGGGACCACATAGTTAATTGTAACTTGATTTAATAAGAATTTCAAAATTAATTACGTAGTTTATTAATTAATGAGTAATTAATGAGAAATGTCCATCAGAGGGATAAAGTGCTTCGCCTGTGGGATGTGGGAAATCTGTGATACTTCAAGCTTTCCGGAAAACTACATCTGCAGGACGTGTACCCAATTGCTCCTCATAGACCGTATGGATCAGTGGGAGCAGCAGTTGGATGCACTTAGGAGGATGCAGGTGCGGAAAGTGTCATAGACAGGGATTTTAGAGATGTGACCACACACTAGGTACAGGCAGAGAGATGGGTGACCACCAGAAGGGGCAGGTAGTCAGTGCAGGAATCCCATGTGGCTGTCCCCCCTCTCTAACAGGTATATTGTTTTGGATACAGTTGGGGGGAATGGCCAATCAGGAGAAAGCAACAGCCAGAACAGTGGCACCATGGCTAGCTCTGTTGTTATCAGGGAGCATCAAAGAGCAGACGAGCAATAGTTATAGGGAACTCTATAGTCAGCGGCACAGATTGGTGCTTCCGTGGACGTGAAAGAGGCTCCAGGATGGTATGTTGCCTTCCTACTGCCAGGGTCCAGGATGTCTCTGAACGGGCACTGGGCATTCTGAAGGGGGAGGGTTGACAGCCAAAGATCGTGGTACACATGGGTACTAACGACATAGGCAGGAAGAGTGATGAGGCCCTGCAAAAGGAGTTCAGGAAGTTCAGCAATGAGCTAAAAAGCAGGACCTCTAGGGTTGTAATCTCAGGATTACTCCCTGTGCCACGTGCCAGTGAGGCTAGAAATAGGAAGGTAGAGCATCTAAACACGTGGCTAAAACGCTGGTGTAGGAGGGAGGGTTTCAGATATCTGGACCATTGGAAGCTCTTCCGGGGGAAATTGGGACCTGTACAAGAAGGACAGGTTGCATCTAAACTGGAGGGGCACCAATATCCTGGCTGGGAGGTTTGCTAGAGTCAATCGGGAGGGTTCAGACAAGTATGGCAGGGGTTGGGAACCAGAGCAATAGGTCAGCAGGTGAAATAACTGAGCGGGAACTAGAGAATTGGGCCAGTATGACTCTGAGGAAGAGCAGGCAGGAGGATGTAGCTGAACACAGCGGGACTGGTGGTCTGAAGTGCATATGTTTCAATGCGAGAAGTGTAACAGGTAAGGCAGATGAACTTAGAGCTTGGATTAGTACTTGGAACTATGATGTTGTTGCCATTACAGAGACCTGGTTGAGGGAAGGACAGGATTGGCAGCTAAACGTTCCAGGGTTTAGATGTTTCAGGTAGGATAGAGGGGGATGTAAAAGGGGTGACGGAGTTGCGCTACTGGTTAGGGAGAATATCACAGCTGTACCACGGGAGGACACCTCAGAGGGCAGCGAGGCTATATGGGTAGAGATCAGGAATAAGAAGGGTGCAGTCACAATGTTGGGGGTTTACTACAGGCCTCCCAACAGCCAGCGGGAAATAGAGGAGCAGATAGGTAGAGAGATTTTGGAAAGGAGTAAAAACAACAGGGTTGTTGTGATGGGAGACTTCAACTTCCCCAATATTGACTGGGACTCACTTAGTGCTGGGGGCTTGGGCAGGGCAGAGTTTGTAAGGAGCATCCAGGAGGGCTTCTTAAAACAATATGTAGACAGTCCAACTAGGGAACAGGCTGTACTGGACCTGGTATTGGGGAATGAACCCGGTCAAGTGGTCGAAGTTTCAGTAGGGAGCATTTTGGAAATAGTGACCATAATTCCTTGGACTGGATTCTCCGGTTTTGAGGCTATGTCACCACGCTGGCGTGGGAGCGGTGGCGTTTTATGACAGAACAAAAGGTGTAAAATGGCCGCCCATCCTCTGTTTGGCTGGGGCGAGACTGCCGGCAGCGTGAAGCACCCGGCTCGAGCTGCTGATACGACCTGGAGAATTGGCGGGTCCGTGTCCGCGCATGCGCACAGCGGCGGCCGGCAGCAGCCGTGCTACATCACAGCGGCTGCTTGTGGACTCGGCCTGCGAAGTAGCCCCCCTTTTTGGCTGGCTTGCACGCCTCAAACTACCCCCAACAGTGCCCCCAGCCCCTGGTAATGTCCTCCCTGCTGCGGTACTAGACTGAGTCCGCATGCCACGCTGAGTTCCCTCCGGGTGAATGGAAGACCCCCCCACCCCAGCCAGGCGATGGATGGAAGACGTTCCTCACCAGCGAACTGAAGGAGATGAGAAACGACATTACGGCCGAAATACAGGCACTGGTCAAGGTGATGATGGTGGAGTCGGCCACAATGCAGATGGCAGTCGACAGTATGGGAAAGGGATTGGAGGCCCAGAGAGCACGATACAGGAGCAGGAAAGAGCCTCAATGGACCAGAGCCACTGAATCGTCGCCCTGGAGGTCGTAATTAAGAGATTGGTGGCGAGTCAGGGGAGCCTGAAAGGAAATGTGAAGGGCCAAGAAAATCGGTCAAGGTGGCAGAATATCAGGATAGTGGGCCTGCCAGCGGGAATCGAGGGCAGGGACCCATCCGACTACGTGGCCCAAATGCTGGGTAACCGAGTGAGGAGAGACAGCTTCCCCAAGCCGCCGGAGATGGACCCCGAGTGAGGAGAGACAGCTTCCCCAAGCCGCCGGAGATGGACCCCGAGTGAGGAGAGACAGCTTCCCCAAGCCGCTGGAGATGGACCCCGAGTGAGGAGAGGCAGCTTCCCCAAGCCGCCGGAGATGGACCCCGAGTGAGGAGAGGCAGCTTCCCCAAGCCGCCGGAGATGGACCCCGAGTGAGGAGAGGCAGCTTCCCCAAGCCGCCGGAGATGGACAGGGTTCACAGGTCACTCCGGCTGAAACAGAAGGCAGTACACAGCAGAGGATGAGGAGGGGATAGAGGGGACACCAATAGAGCGGGAGTAGGAAGGGGTCAGACTGACCCTGGGAGGGGGGGGGCACCTCACAAGTGGGAAGGGGAGATGCCTGGCCCGGGGGGGGGGGAGCACAACACCAAGAGGGGAGAAAGCAGAAGGGTAAACAGGAGGGGGGGGTTATGGGGGGGAGGGAGTGGGAGGGCAGCAAGGTGGGGAGGGCTGGAGCTCGGCTTCAGCAGGTCACACTCAGAAACAAGATGGCAGCCATTTTGGAGGGTCCCTGAACAAAGGGAAACCCCGGAGCGCAGGGGACCGGCTTCGCATTCCGAAAGACGTGTTGTTGGGTAATTTGGACATTCTGAATTCTCCCTCAGTGTACCCGAACAGGCGTCAGAGTGTGGCGACTAGGGGCTTTTCACAGTAACTTCATTGCAGTGTTAATGAAAGCCTACTTGTGACAATAAAGATTATTATTATGATTATTATTATGGTGATGATGGTGACAGCGGCCATTTTGGACGGCCCCTAACAAAGGGAAGCCCTTGAGTGCAGGGGCACGTCCACAAGGTGAGGATGATTGATCCGCAGAAGCAGGGGGGACAAAAAACACCCCATCAGGTGAGTCACCTGGAATGTCTTTGCCCACCTGAGAAGTTTGAAAGCCGACATAGTCTTCCTGCAGGAGGCACACCTGAGGGAGAAGGTCTGACTGCGGGTCAGGAAGGGCTGGATGGGACAGACCGACCATTCCTGCTACGGGATGAGAGCTCTGGGGGTGGTCGTACGGATAAATAGGAGAACATAGAACATACAGGGTTGAAAGAGGCCATTCAGCCCATCGAGCCGCTTAAGCCCTCACTTCCACCCTATCCCCGTAACCCAATAACCCCTCCGAACCTTTTTGGACACTAAGGGCAATTTAGCATGGGTAATCCACCTAACCTGCACGTCTTTGGACTGAGTTCACTGTGACAAAGACAGTTACGGATCCGGAGGACGGTACATCATGGTCAGCGGTATCCTGGATGGGGCACCGCTTGGCCTGGTCAAAGTCTACATGCCCAATTGGGACGACATGGTATTTGTAAAGAAGGGGATGGCGGAAATCCCCAACATCGACATGCACCAACTGATCATGGGGCGGGTGGTGGGGGAGGTCAGCTATGTGCAGGGCCCACTGACGGACAAATCAAACCCAGAACGGGGAAAACAACAGGTATGGCTAGAAAACTGGGAACAGCAGATGGGGACTGCGGACCCTTGGCGGTCCACGTACCCAGGTGAGAAGGAATTTTCTTTCTTTTTGCAAGGTTTATACCCATATCGACTCCCTTACGGTGGGGCAATCGGTGTTTCCAGCGATAGTAAGAACGGAATACTCTACGATCGGAATCTCCGACCACGCTCCACATTACATGGATGTGAGGTTGGAGACGGGCCTTGCCCAGTGACCCACGTGGAGGTTAGACACGACCCTTTTGCCAATCACAGGCCATAGACGGGTACGTTACTAACAACCGGAACGGGGAAGTCTCACCTTCCACATTCTGGGAGGCGCTGAAGGCTGGGATTAGGGGAGACATTACTGCTTATAAGGCAATCAGAGACAGGGAAGAGAGGGCGGCCAGGCAGCAACTGATCAACTCCATCCTGGAGGTCGACAGAAGATACTCTGAGACTTTGGCCGTAGAAGCTTCTGGCGGAGAGGAAAAGCTACAACTGGACTTTAACCTGCTATCCACCAGGAAGGCAGTGCACCAACTCCACCAGACATGGTGGCCTTCAACGAAGACGGAGACAAGGCTGGCCGCCTATTGGCTCACCAGCTGAGAAAACCGGCAGCAACGATGGAGATAGTACAGGTGAAGGATAGCAGACTGGCAGCAACGATGGGGATAGTACAGGTGAAGGATAGCAAACTGGCAGCAAGATGGAGACAGGACAGGTGAAGGATAGCAGACTGGCAGCAATGAGGGAGATAGTACAGGTGAAGGATAGCAAAGGCAGACTGGCAGCAACGATGGAGATAGTACAGGTGAAGGATAGCAAAGGCAGACTGGCAGCAACGATGGAGACAGGACAGGTGAAGGATAGCAAAGGCAGACTGGCAGCAACGATGGCGATAGTACAGGTGAAGGATAGCAGACTGGCAGCAACGATGGAGACAGGACAGGTGAAGGATAGCAGACTGGCAGCAACGATGGAGATTGTACAGGTGAAGGATAGCAGACTGGCAGCAACGATGGCGATAGCACAGGTGAAGGATAGCAAAGGCAGACTGTAACCAAACCCAAAAAGTCAATGAAGCATTTGAGGCCTTCTGCCGGGTCTGTACACCTCTGAGCCCCAAGACAGGGACTCTGGGATGAAACAGTTCCTCGATGGACCGGACATGCCAATCTTTGAGGATGATAGGAGGATGGGGCTGGCAGCCCTACTCGAACTGGGAGAGGTCTTTGAGAACAACCCAACAGGCTCCTGGCAGATTTCTACGGACAGTTTGCGATGGCACTGACCATGCACTTGCAGGAAATGTTCACAGACTCGTCAGTGAGGGACATCCGCCTCCAATGCTTAACACAAGCCACCATATCGCTGATGTCCAAGGAACAGTTAGTGCTCTTTGGGGGGGTTTAAACTAATTCAGCAGGGGCATGGGAACCTGGATTGTAGTTTTGGGGTACGGGAGATTGAGAGTATAGAGGTCAGGAGCACAGATTTGACTTCGCAGGAGGGTGCCAGTGTTCAGGTAGGTGGTTTGAAGTGTGTCTACTTCAATGCCAGGAGTATACGAAATAAGGTAGGGGAACTGGCAGTATGGGTTGGTACCTGGGACTTCGATGTTGTGGCCATTTCAGAGACATGGATAGAGCAGGGACAGGAATGGTTGTTGCAGGTTCCGGGGTTTAGGTGTTTTAGTAAGCTCAGAGAAGGGGGCAAAAGAGGGGGAGGTGTGGCGCTGCTAGTCAAAGACAGTATTACGGTGGCGGAAAGGATGCTAGATGGGGACTCTTCTTCTGAGGTAGTATGGGCTGAGGTTAGAAACAGGAAAGGAGAGGTCACCCTGTTGGGAGTTTTCTATAGGCCACCTAATAGTTCTAGAGATGTAGAGGAAAGGATGGCGAAGATGATTCTGCAAAAGAGCGAAAGTAACAGGGTAGTTGTTATGGGAGACTTTAACTTTCCAAATATTGACTGGAAAAGATATAGTTCGAGTACATTAGATGGGTCGTTCTTTGTGCAATGTGTGCAGGAGGGTTTCCTGACACAATATGTTGACAGGCCAACAAGAGGCGAGGCCACATTGGATTTGGTTTTGGGTAATGAACCAGGCCAGGTGTTAGATCTGGAGGTAGGTGAGCACTTTGGAAACTGTGACCACAATTCGGTGACCTTTACGTTAGTGATGGAAAGGGATAAGTATACCCCGCAGGGCAAGAGTTATAGCTGGGGGAAGGGCAATTATGATGCCATTAGACATGACTTAGGATGTGTAGGTTGGAGAAGTAGGCTGCAAGGGTTGGGCACACTGGATATGTGGAGCTTGTTCAAGGAACAGCTATTGCATGTTCTTGATAAGTACGTACCAGTCAGGCAGGGAGGAAGGGGTCGAGCGAGGGAACCGTGGTTTACCAAAGAAGTGGAATCTCTTGTTAAGAGGAAGAAGGAGGCCTATGTGAAGATGAGGCATGAAGTTTCAGTTGGGGCGCTTGATAGTTACAAGGAAGCGAGGAAGGATCTAAAGAGAGAGCTGAGACGAGCAAGGAGGGGACATGAGAAGTCTTTGGCAGGTAGGATCAAGGAAAACCCAAAAGCTTTCTATAGGTATGTCAGGAATAAAAGAATGACTAGGGTAAGAGTAGGGCCAGTCAAGGACAGTGGTGGGAAGTTGTGTGTGGAGGCTGAGGAGATAAGCGAGATACTAAATGAATACTTTTTGTCAGTATTCACTCAAGAAAAAGATAATATTGTGGAGGAGAATGCTGAGACCCAGGCTATTAGAATAGATGGCATTGAGGTGCGTAGGGAAGAAGTGTTGGCAATTCTGGACAAGGTGAAAATAGATAAGTCCCCGGGGCCGGATGGGATTTATCCTAGGATTCTCTGGGAAGCCAGGGAAGAGATTGCTGAGCCTTTGGCTTTGATTTTTAGGTCATCATTGGCTACAGGAATAGTGCCAGAGGACTGGAGGATAGCAAATGTGGTCCCTTTGTTCAAGAAGGGGAGTAGAGATAACCCCGGTAACTATAGGCCGGTGAGCCTAACGTCTGTGGTGGGTAAGGTCTTGGAGAGGATTATAAAAGATACGATTTATAATCATCTAGATAGGAATAATATGATTAGGGATAGTCAGCATGGTTTTGTGAAGGGTAGGTCATGCCTCACAAACCTTATCGGGTTCTTTGAGAAGGTGACTGAACAGGTAGACGAGGGTAGAGCAGTTGATGTGGTGTATATGGATTTCAGTAAAGCGTTTGATAAGGTTCCCCACGGTCGGCTATTGCAGAAAATACGGAGGCTGGGGATTGAGGGTGATTTAGAGATGTGGATCAGAAATTGGCTAGTTGAAAGAAGACAGAGAGTGCTAGTTGATGGGAAATGTTCAGAATGGAGTTCAGTTACGAGTGGCGTACCACAAGGATCTGTTCTGGGGCCGTTGCTGTTTGTCATTTTTATAAATGACCTAGAGGAGGGCGCGGAAGGATGGGTGAGTAAATTTGCAGACGACACTAAAGTCGGTGGAGTTGTAGACAGTGCGGAAGGATGTTGCAGGTTACAGAGGGACATAGATAAGCCGCAGAGCTGGGCTGAGCGGTGGCAAATGGAGTTTAATGTGGAGAAGTGTGAGGTGATTCACTTTGGAAAGAATAACAGGAATGTGGAATATTTGGCTAATGGTAAAATTCTTGGTAGTGTGGATGAGCAGAGGGATCTCGGTGTCCATGTACATAGATCCCTGAAAGTTGCCACCCAGGTTGATAGGGTTGTGAAGAAGGCCTATGGTGTGTTGGCCTTTATTGGTAGAGGGATTGAGTTCCGGAGCCATGAGGTCATGTTGCAGTTGTACAAAACTCTAGTACGGCCGCATTTGGAGTATTGCGTACAGTTCTGGTCGCCTCATTATAGGAAGGACGTGGAAGCTTTGGAACGGGTGCAGAGGAGATTTACCAGGATGTTGCCTGGTATGGAGGGAAAATCTTATGAGGAAAGGCTGATGGACTTGAGGTTGTTTTCGTTAGAGAGAAGAAGGTTAAGAGGTGACTTAATAGAGGCATACAAAATGATCAGAGGGTTAGATAGGGTGGACAGCGAGAGCCTTCTCCCGCGGATGGGGGTGGCTAGCACGAGGGGACATAGCCTTAAATTGAGGGGTAATAGATATAGGACAGAGGTCAGAGGTGGGTTTTTTACGCAAAGAGTGGTGAGGCCGTGGAATGCCCTACCTGCAACAGTAGTGAACTCGCCAACATTGAGGGCATTTAAAAGTTTATTGGATAAGCATATGGATGATAATGGCATAGTGTAGGTTAGATGGCCTTTAGTTTTTTTTTCCATGTCGGTGCAACATCGAGGGCCGAAGGGCCTGTACTGCGCTGTATCGTTCTATGTTCTATGTTCTATGAAGATAGACCAATTCCGCTGCTCAATTTGGAAACATCCTCTCACGTCTACTCTATCCAGGCCCCGCAGTATCCTGCAAGTTTCAATAATATTCCCCCTCCTCCTTCCAAACACCTACGAGTACAGACCCAGAGTCCTTAACGTGCCTCATCCGATAAGCTGTTCATTCCAGGGATCATTCTTGTGAACCTCCTCTGGACCCTTTCCAAGGCCCCAGCACATCCTTCCTTAGATATGGGGCCCAAAACTGCTCACAATACTCCAAATGCGGTCTGACCAGAGCCTTATACAGCCTCAGAAGTACATCCCTGGTCTTGTATTCTATCCCTCTTGACATGAATGCTAACATTGCATTTGCCTTCCTAACTGCTGACTGAACCTGCACGTTAACCTTAAGAGAATCTTGAACCCTTTGTGCTTCTGATTTTCTAAGCATTTCCCGATTTTAGAAAATAGTCTATGCCTCCATTCCTCCTTCCACAGTAACCTCACACTTTGCATTCCATCTGCCACTTCTTTGCCCACTCTCCTAGCCTTTCCAAGTCCCCTGCTTCCTCAATACTACCTGTCCCTTTACAGATCTTTGTATCATCTGCAAACTTAGCAACAGTGCCTTCAGTTCCTTCTTCCAGATCATTAATGTATATTGTGAAAAGTTGTGGCCCCAGCACCGACCGCTGAGGCACACCACTAGTCACCGGCTGTCATCCAGAAAAAGACCCCTTTATCCCCACTCTCTGCCTTCTGCCAGTCAGCCAATCCTCTAACCATGCCAGGGTCTTACCCTTAACACCGTGGGCTCTTAACTTATTTAACAATCTCCTATGTGGCACCTTGTCAACGGCCTTCTGGAAATCTAAATAAATCACGTCCACTGGTTCTCCTTTGTCTAACTTCCTTGTTATCTCCTCAAAGAACTCTAACAGATTTGTCAGACATGGCCTCCCTTTGACAAAGCCGTGCTGACTCAGTCCTATTTTACCATGCACTTCCAAGTATTTTGCGATCTCTTTAATAACAGACTCTAAAATCTTACCAATAACCAACCTATAATTTCCCATCCCTGTTCTTATCCAGCCTGGCAATCGAGCCCCTGGTGATTTCCCTGCGAGAGGTGAAAGGTTGGCAGGGGAGGCAGAGAGCACGGAATCTCACTCTATGCGGTGACCTGCTTCTCTATATCTTGGACTCGCAAAGTGGCACGGAAGGAATCATGATGCTCCTGAGAGAGTTTGGAGCCTTCCCGGGCTACAAACTCAACCTGAACGAGAGTGAAATCTTCCCTGTGAACCGGAGAGGGGGAGGGGCAGAGCTGGAAGGATTACCATTCAAACTCGCCCAAAGCAAATTCCACTCTCTGGGGATCCAGATTGTCCACAATTGGAGATGGATCCACAAGTGGAACCTGACCAGTCTGGTGGAGGAAGTCAAAAAGGACCTACAGAGATGGGACACACTCCCGCTCTCCCTAGCGGGGAGGGTACAGACGATCAAGATTAACATACTGCCCAGGTTCTTCCCTAACCTTCAGGATTCACCTGAGGAAGGAGCAGTGCTCCGAAAGCTCGTGTTTGAATCAAACCTGTTGGACTTTAACCTGGTGTTGTAAGACTTCTTACTGTGCCAACCTTCAGTGTGGTCAACAAAGTGATTATGACATTTGTGTATGTAGCGGGAGGGAGAAGAACCCAAGGATTTTCAAAAAAGTCCTGCAAAGAATAAGGAGCCTGAGGGCCAGGCCCTCCAATAGTCCGACTGGCTAAATGTACTTGTTACAGAAATCTGTTCCATTCAGTTAGGACCTGTCCAATGTGCCTTGCCTCATATTTCACCACCTGGCTTGGCTCCGTAGCATGGCAGCAGAAGATGGGAGCCGAGAGGTAAAGACTTGAAATTAAGAATTTTTTTCAGACAGAAGTCACTTCTGCGCAGCATGATTGAAACGAAATGTAAAGTGTCCGGGTTTCCCATCACTGTTCTCTGACCAACGATCAAACAGAAACAAGCTGTGGTCTTGTCCCTTCCTAACAAAGCAAGTTTAAGGGCAAAGTATTTTCTGAGAAGCCATTGGTTGGATACTGAGGAAGATGAGGAATACTGAGGAAGATGATTGATTATGAGAAAGATGATCTCGTAAATATATGCGAGGCATGGTCAGACTTTGATAACTTTAGAAACATGAATGGTTATTCCACAGAGGAATAAATACATCATGGAAATTTAACAGGTTATAGAAAAGGTTGTGGAAATTCTATTTGGAATTCTTAATAATAATAATCTTTACTGTCACAAGTAGGCTTATATTAACACTGCAATGAAGTTACTGTGAAAAGCCCCTAGTCGCCATATTCCGGCGCCTGTTCGGGTACACAGAGGGAGAATTCAGGATGGCCAATTCACCTAACAGCACGTCTTTCGGGACTTGTGGGAGGAAACCGGAGCACCCGGAGTAAACCCACGCAGACACGGGGAGAATGTGCAGACTCCGCACAGACAGTGACCCAAACCGGGAATTGAACCCGGTTCTCTGATGCTGTGCAGCAACAGTGCTAACCACTGTGCTACCATGCCATCTTGTTCAGTATTTACTGTCAAATGTTGAATTATACCAAAGTGTCACATACAGATGGACTCCTGGTCCTGACTCCAGAAACATACGTGCTTTTAAATCAATGTTTGTGCTTTAAAGATAAAATCTGGGAAAACAGTCATTTGCGGCAGATTTCACGGCACAAATGGGGACAGGAGAAGGAGGAGATCATTGAGACATGGGTTCAGGCACTGATACAAGAGGAGAGTCACGGACAGAAGAAATGAGCTGGAGACCTTTCTGGCACAGAGCAGGAATGGAGTAACAATAACAGGAGAATGTACCTCGGGAATGGCCGTTGAATTATTAACGGGTGTTTCAGATGTGATTTGAAATATCATTGTGTGGTAAACGATCTAAAACAGAACAGGCGGGTTTGAGGCAATGCACAGAACTGAATGGTCAGACGTGGAAGGTGTTGCTGTGTTTACTTGCTGTAAATATGGCGGTTAATAAGGTCGCCTTTCTTAATCCTAATTATGAATATACTTTCAGAGTCACCAGGTATCTCTCAATACCGCCACAAGGTTCAACCCCAATACCCATCAAAGAGCCAATACACCAGTTAGTTAGTTCAATGTCAATACTACTTTATTTACACACAGTAAGATCTACTCATGCACAATTACACTACAGACTAAACTATCTTTATCACTAACGCCTATACTTAACTTCGGGTGCCCACTTAGGTCAGAGGAACAGTGGCCGTTGTTCGGATCTGAGGCTGTCAGGTTTGAAGAGGTGACAGGAGAACAGCTATGGCCGTCCGTCTGGTAGCGAGCGTTGACCTTGAACTTACTGCTTCTGGTGATGCTGGTGGGCGGGTTTCTCCGCTTGAGAGCCGAATCCAAGAGGCTGAATCTTTCGTGGGGGTTCCTTATACTTGGAGGGGCTTCGCGCTTTTAGATGGGCCTTAAACTTGGTCCCAATTAATTGGGCAGCTTCTTGATCATTGCCATCGATCTAAACCAATAAAGGGGCGGGTGCCTTGATGGCTGGGCGTGTCCTAAGTGGGCGTTGGCCTTACTTTGTTTGTGTCTTCTTGCTGGGGTAGGGGCGCCGGACTGTCTGGGACAGTATCGGCTACCTGACCACTTGTCCTTTGCTTCCCGGGGAAGGGCCATCAATATGTAAATCGACCCAGAGTTTTGGTTCCATCTGCCGACTGCCTTCCAAATATACATTCAGGCTCTGTGCCTGTTTGCTTTGCATTGTCCATATTTCCCTACAGACTCTGAGAGTGTCTATTTTATATACTGAAAGTGGCCATCCCAGATGGCTACAAAGGTGATGTTATTGATCAGTCTGAGGGAGAAGCTTCATTTCAGGAATGAATATATCTGTCGCAAGTAGACTTACATTAACACTGCAATGAAGTTACTGTGAAAATCTCCTAGACGCCACACTCCGGCGCCCGTTCGGGTACACAGAAGGAGAATTCAGAACGTCCAATTCACCTAACAGCACGTCTTTCGGGACTTGTGGGAGGAAACCGGAGCACCCGGAGGAAACCCACACAGATACGGGGAGAACGTGCAGACTCCACACAGACAGTGACCCAAGCTGGAATTTGAACCCTGGTCCCTGGCGTTGGTTTAGCACTGGGCTAAATCGCTGGCTTTAAAAGCAGCCCAATGCAGGCCAGCAGCACAGTTCAATTTCCGTACCAGCCTCCCCGAACAGGTGCCGGAATGTGGTGACTAGGGGCGTTTCACAGTAACTTCATTTGAAGCCTACTTGTGACAATAAGCGATTTTCATTTCATTTAATAGGACTATGTAGGACAATGGTTTCACATCCACTGTATGTAGAACAGATTGCTGGAAATGTTATTTCGATTCACTTACTAAGTGAGGATTGAAGTAAGCTCAGGGAATATGAATATTCTGTTTGCTTCTGGTTCGAGGAAGACAGCACATTAACCTCGTTGGAAAGAGTGGTGATTCCACGTAGGCTAGCTGGGTAAGCCACTTTATTATGTTAGGAAATAAAGATAGTTTTAAGTCATTTATATTTATATTTGTGGAAATTAGGATAAGGTTAAGCTTAATTTGCGTTTCTGTATTTGTGTGTTAAGATGGGGTTAAAACTTCAGTTTTAGCTTCATGTTTAAAAAAAGGTGTTGGTTAACTCAGATGCCTGCATTGTAATGAGGGTTTACGACGTTTAACAAAATACAGGGTTTTAAAAAAATTAGGCTGGTGTTTAGTGGTCAGGGGCAGTTAGCGCAGATGAAAGAAAGCCACCCAGGTGGAAGGAGCTTTCTACAGACACTGTCAGTACAGGCAGAGAAATACAGAGAGACAGAAAGCAAGTTACAGAAGCTAAAGAACAGAAAGTCCCAGAAACTAGTGGATGGGACAGTCCGGGAAGACTGTAAACTCAAAGGAACAAAGAACAGGCATCTGGAAAAATGGTTCTGTTCCATTAAGTCAAAAAGTTGGTGACATTTCCTACAGCCGGGGGAACCCTGGTGCTGTGTTGGCTTGACTGGGGATCTAAGAGATTTCCTGGAAATGTGAATGCATGTGGTGGTCCAGGGCAGAGGAGTAACAAAAGGACAGGGTGAAATCCTGAGGGTAGTTCCTTGGTGAAGGTATCCGAGAGGACGCATTGGGAGAAGATTCCAAGGTGTGTTCTTTGAGAGCAAAGATTGGAAACCCTCATGTGAAAGCCAGAGATCTCAGGAGAGTAGCTGGCCCACAAGGTGATAACTGGCTGGGGGGGGGGGGGGGGGGGGGGGGGGATTGATGAGAAATCCATAGAGGTTGGACTGGGTGGCACCTGTCAGGTGGTTTCTAAGTGTGGGATGTCTGACCACACTTTAGCCATTGGTTTACACGGGCTGCACACTTACTGTGATCATCAGCGTAGAAGATTCATTTTGTAACTTGTGTTATCATTACAAATCTGTAAATATCTGTAAAGGTATTAATGGTGTCAGGAAAACAAGGGTAGTTTTAATGGATTTATATTTGTATTGGTAAACATGCGAAACAAGGTATAGTTTTAAGTGTGTTTAATTTAACATTTCTGTGCCAAGAAAGGTAAAACATACAGTTAGATTCATGCTGGACAAAGGCGTTTGTATGCATGGGGTTGGTTAAGTTCCAACTGTGTTCCTTTGTGCTTAGAGAGGGCTACGGCGTGAAGAATAAATAAACCAACAGTAGTTGCTTAGCAACTGGGGCCTTATAAGTTTAGCTAATTTGATTGCAGCTGGAGTTAGGTAGTGAGAGAGAAGGCAGCTCTCACAGCTCTGCCAGAAGCAGTTGGTTTTGGAAGGCTAAAGAGGGAACATCTCTCTCAGCCTTGCTAGAAAAAAGCCATACTATGGAGCAATAGTTTAGAAAACAAATGCCAGAAATCTAAAGTCCAGCTAGTTAAGAAAACTAGAGAAATTAAGAGAAGTGTCCAAGAAGTATTGCTTTACAGTGCCAGGATCCTAAGTTTGATTCCTGGCTTGGGTCACTGTCTGTGCGGAGTTTGCAAGTTCTCTCCTGCGTGGGTTTCCTCGGGGTGCTCCAGTTTCCTGCCACAGATCCTGATAGATGCGCTTGTTAAGCGAAATGGACATTCTGAATTCTCTCTGTGTACCCGAACAGGCACCGGAGTGTGGCGATTTTTACAGTAACTTCATTGCAGTGTTATGTAAGCCTACTTGTGACGGTAATAAAGATTATTATTATTATAAATCTGGAATTAAGTGAACAGAGAAAAATTCAAGGAAAAGTAAATAAAGGGTTCTGAGGCAATTGCAATAACCAGGTTTAAAGTGGAACAGCAGCCTTCAAAAGTAAATGAAATGTCTGATGCTATTTTAATACAGTCTGGGAATTGAGAGATAAAGCAATTGTGAGCAGTTTGCTCAAGACAAAGGAACACTAAAGAGGTTGGTTTAAAATTCTGGACTGGATTTGCTGTAAAAAGTGAAGGAGAAGGTTTGTTTCAAGGTGTTATTTGGAAAACCTGGTCTGGATTATGGAATGCAAATCTCTAAGGGAAAGATTTTATCATGAGAGAAGATATTGAAGTGTTTTGGGCAGTGGAGTTTGGAAACTCTCACGTGATAATCATCTCGGGGTTTCTGAGGAAACATGCGCTCCATTCTGAACCCCAAGTGAATTTGCCCACATTCACCTTGTGCGCTTAAAAGAAACTTTTTGTTAATGAGACCATTATAGATTAAGATGTACTTTGTAATCTGTGTTAATTCTAACACCGTGTGTAATTGTTTCGTTAAGAGGGGAGTAAAGGTATATTATCATAATCCAATTTTTTCATGTTTAATAAATGTTTTTTCCTTCTTGTTTAAAACTAATTAGCAGTCCTGTGACTTGGCTCGTTCACGTTTTATACAAAAAATAAAAGTTACAGTCATTTGAACCAAAGTTCCATTCTGGGATCTTCCCGTCCAGTTAGATCTTTGACTCGAACAATGACATAATGTAGGAGAAGCCAGTGCTTTGATGTAACATACCTCCATGTGGTTTTGTATTTCTGACAGAGGCCACTTTGTCACCAGGAGGATTTTAAAACCCTCTATTTTAAAATATTCATTCATGGGACATTGGTGTCACTGGCAAAGCCAGCATTTATTTCTCAACCATAATTGGTCTTGAGTAGGTGGTAAGGAGCTGCCTTCTTGAACCGTTGTAGTCCATGTGGTGCAGGTACACCACAATGGGGAGGGAGTTCAAGATTTTGACCCAGCGGCCGGTGGTACAGTGGTTAGCACTGCTGCCTCACAGCACCAGGGACCCAGGTTCGATTCCCGGCTTAGGTCACTGTCTCCAGACTCTGCACGTTCTCCCTGTGTCTGCGTGGGTTTCCTCCGGGTGCTCCGGTTTCCTCCCACAGTCTAAAGATGTGCAAATTAGGTCGATTAGCCATAATAAATTGCCTCTTAGTGTCCAAAGATGTGTCGGTTCGGTGGATAGACCATTATCAATGTGGAGGGTTACAGAGATAGGGCAGGGGTGTGGGCAGAGGTAGAGTGCTCTTTGGGAGGGTTGGTGCAGATTCAATGGGCCGAATGGCCTCCTTCTGCAATGTAGGACTCTATGGAATTTATGGATTCTATGACAGAGAAGAAATGGCAATATGGTTCCAAGTTGGAATGGTATGTGGCTTGGAGGGGAACTTGCAGGTGATGATGTTCCCATACATCTGTGTCCATTGTGGTAGAGATGTTGGGTTTGATGCTGTCGAAGGAACTGGAGTTGCTGCAGTGAATCTTGTAGCTGGTACACATGGCTCATTAGTGGATGGAGTGGATGTTGGAAGGGCTGGATGGGGCCAATCACGAGCCTGCTTTGTCCTGAAGTTTATAAGAATGCGAGATGGTCTCATTTAAACATAGAAAATTCTGAAAGAGTTTGACAGGATAGACAGTGAGAGACTATTCCCATTGGCTGGGGAATCACACATGGTCAGTTTCAGGATAAGGGAATGATTATTTATGTCTGAAATGAGGAGAAATTTCTTTACTCAAGGGGTGTGAATGTCTAGAATTCTCTACCCCAGAGGATTGTCAATGCCTCATTATTGAATTGATAGAGACAGGGATAGGTGGGTGTTTTAGTGTCTCAGGGAATGAAGAGATGTCTGAACTCGGCGGGAAAGTGGAGTTGAAGTCCCAGATTATCCATGATTGTATTGGATAGTGCACCGTACGCTGTAAGGCCTCCTGCTCCTGTCTTCTCCATCGGCAGCCTCTTGGAGGAGAGGATGATTTGCTTCCACACTAAAAATGGATGCCCAGGTGAATGAGGAACACACTGTGCGAGCCTGCTGTTTCTGTCACAGGTGGAGCAGAGGGTGGTTGGAGCAATGGGTGGATGGGTTTTTCGGGTGGGGGTGTTTTTGGGTCGGCGGGGTTACCAGGTCGGCGGGAGTCCTGGGTGGGTGGGGGTCCTGGGTAGGCGGGGTTCCCAGGTGGGTGGGGATCTGGGTGGATGGGATGGTGGATGGGGTTTCCGGGTGGGTGGGGTTCTGGGTGGGTGGGGGTCTTGTGTAGGTGGGGTTCGCAGGTGGGCAGGGTTCCCGGGTGGGTTGGGGTCCTGGGTGGGTGGGGTTCCGGGTGGGCAGGGTTCGCGGGTGGGCGGGGGTCCCCGGTGGTTGGGGTTCAGGGTTCCCGGGTGGGCGGGGGCCCCGGTTGGGCGGGGGTCCCGGGTGGGCGGGGGTCCCCGGTGGTTGGGGTTCAGGGTCCCCGGGTGGGTGGGGGTGCCCAGGTGGGCGGGGTTCCGGGTGGGCGGGGTTACAGGTGGGCGGGGCCCCCGGGTGGGTAGGGTTCCGGGTGGGCGGGGTTCCCGGGTGGGCGGGGATTCAGATCGAGAGAATGCGGCCCGATCTCTTCCTGCACTGACGAGTGGAGCTCGGTTTAGGACATGCGACAGAGTGCGGCTTGGGTGGGGCGTTCCTAGCTGAGGCCCCAGAAAACCCAGGTTATCGATAAAATAGCGGGTTCATTGTAGAGAATGACCCCTCTGATCCCACCCAGAACGGACTTCTCTTTTCATTAGATTGCTCCCCATATTGCCCCGGCTATGTATCTACTGCTCTGTATCTGCTGCTCTGTATCTACTGCTCTGTATCTGCGGCTCTGTATCTGCGGCTCTGTATCTGCTGTTCTGTATCTACTGCTCTGTATCTGCTGCTCTGTATCTACTGCTCTGTATCTGCGGCTCTGTATCTGCAGCTCTGTATCTGCTGCTCTGTATCTACTGCTCTGCATCTGCTGCTCTGGATCTGCTGCTCTGTATCTGCGGCTCTGTATTTACTGCTCTGCATCTGCTGCTCTGTATCTGTTGCTCTGTATCTGCTGCTCTGTATCTGTTGCTCTGTATCTGCGGCTCTGTATCTACTGCTCTGGATCTGCTGCTCTGTATCTGCGGCTCTGTATTTACTGCTCTGCATCTGCTGCTCTGTATCTACTGCTCTGTATCTACTGCTCTGTATCTGTTGCTCTGTGTCTGCTGTTCTGTATCTGCTGCTCTGTATCGGCTCTGTATCTGCGGCTCTGTATCTGTGGCTCTGTATCTGCGGCTTTGTATCTGCGGCTCTGTATCTGATGCTCTGTATCTACTGCTCTGTATCTACTGCTCTGTATCTGCTGCTCTATCTACAGCTCTGTATCTGCTCCTCTGTATCTGCGGCTCTGTATCTGCGGCTCTGTATCTGCGGCTCTGTATCTGCGGCTCTGTATCTGCGGCTCTGTATCTGCGGCTCTGTATCTGCGGCTCTGTATCTGCGGCTCTGTATCTGCGGCTCTGTATCTGCGGCTCTGTATCTGCGGCTCTGTATCTGCTGCTCTGTATCTGCTGCTCTGTATCTGCGGCTGTGTATCTGCGGCTCTGTACCTGCGGCTCTGTACCTGCGGATCTGTATCTGCGGTTCTGTATCTGCGGCTCTGTATCTGCGGCTCTGTATCTACTGCTCTGTATCTGCGGCTCTGTATTTGCGGTTCTGTATCTGCTGCTCTGTATCTGCTGCTCTGTATCTGCTGCTCTGTATCTGCTGCTCTGTATCTGCTGCTCTGTATCTGCTGCTCTGTATCTGCTCTGTATCTGCGGCTCTGTATCTGCGACACTGTACCTGCGGCTCTGTACCTGCTGCTCTGTATCTGCTGCTCTGTATCTGCTGCTCTGTATCTGTTGCTCTGTATCTGCTGCTCTGTATCTGCTGCTCTGTATCTGCTCTGTATCTGCGGCTCTGTATCTGCGGCTCTGTATCTGCGGCTCTGTATCTGCGGCTCTGTATCTGCGGCTCTGTATCTGCTGCTCTGTATCTGTTGCTCTGTATCTGCTGCTCTGTGTATGTTGCTGTGTACCTGTTGCTCTGTATCTGCGGCTCTGTATCTATTGCTCTGTATTTGCGGCTCTGTATCTGCGGCTCTATATCTGCGGCTCTGTATCTACTGCTCTGTATCTGCAAGTCTGTATCTGCGGCTCTGTATCTGCGGCTCTGTATCTATTGCTCTGTATCTGCTACTCTGTATCTGCGGCTCTGTATCTGCGGATCTGTATCTATTGCTCTGTATCTGCGGCTCTGTATCTGCTGCTCTGTATCTGCGGCTCTGTATCTGCGGCTCTGTATCTGCGGCTCTGTATCTACGGCTCTGTATCTGCTGCTCTGTACCTGCTGCTCTGTATCTGCGGCTCTGTATCTGCTGCTCTGTATCTGCGGCTCTGTATCTATTGCTCTGTATCTGCTACTCTGTATCTGCGGCTCTGTATCTGCGGATCTGTATCTATTGCTCTGTATCTGCGGTTCTGTATCTGCGGCTCTGTATCTGCGGCTCTGTATCTGCGGCTCTGTATCTACGGCTCTGTATCTGCGGCTCTGTATCTGCGGCTCTGTATCTACGGCTCTGTATCTGCTGCTCTGTATCTGCGGCTCTGTATCTGCTGCTCTGTATCTGCAGCTCTGTATCTGCTGCTCTGTATCTGCTGATCCCATTCTTCACTCATGCCGTTGATCACTAATCTCCCCCATTCAGTAGACTATCCCCTTTGCTCTTAATCACCAAAGCTGTAATCTCCCAAATCCAAATACCTTTCATCTAATTCTCTCCCCATAAGGCACCTTCTGTGAACCCCATTCTCCAGTCTCTCTCATCTCTATTCACCCTGTGTGAGGATTGGGACCCGTCCCCAGTTACCGACTCGGACTGTACACTGGAAAGGGGAAAATCCTCATTTTCAGGAAGTAGGAAAGTCTGCAATTTATGACTAATATCTTGAAGCAATTTACAATCCCCGGAATGTTCACCACATTGTTGATGAAATAGGTGCACGCACCTCATTATAAAAGAATAGGTGATCTATTAAATGGGAACGGCAGTGAATATAATGTACAGGAAGTAGGTCTGTACTGGGAACCTGAATAAGAGGCTAAAGTAAACATTGAAGTTGCAGCATTAACAGCAGGAAACTGTGTGAACTGTGCCGTTACCTCCCTTTTACCAAACATCAGCCCAGAAACTTTCTGAGTTCTGTGTATTCAGTATCCTGTAATCAGATAGATTATTTACAGTCTTTAATTATTGAACAGGGTGGGTAAACTGCCATCTTGAACAGTCTGACCTTGTTTGTTAGAACGAGGGGGCGTTGAAAATTTGAACAGTCCATTTTTTTCAACATGAAAGTTCTGATTTTAGGAGCTCTTTCGATGTGCAGCCTGGTTTTGATTGTTTTAGGGGGCAGAACTCTGCTGGAGGTAAAACAAAGCACAAGAACCTTTTCCTGTATCTGCAGCTCTGTATCTGCGGCTCTGTATCTGCGGCTCTGTATCTGTGGCTCTGTATCTGCAGCTCTGTATCTGCTGCTCTGTATCTGTGGCTCTGTATCTGCGGCTCTGTATCTGCGGCTCTGTATCTGCGGCTCTGTATCTGTGGCTCTGTATCTGCGGCTCTGTATCTGCTGCTCTGTATCTGCGGCTCTGTATCTGTGGCTCTGTATCTGTGGCTCTGTATCTGCGGCTCTGTATCTGCGGCTCTGTATCTGTGGCTCTGTATCTGTGGCTCTGTATCTGCTGCTCTGTATCTGCTGCTCTGTATCTGCGGCTCTGTATCTGCGGATCTGTATCTGCTGCTCTGTATCTGCGGCTCTGTATCTGCGGCTCTGTATCTGCGGCTGTGTATCTGCGGATCTGTATCTGCGGATCTGTATCTATTGCTCTGTATCTGCGGCTCTGTATCTGCGGCTCTGTATCTGCTGCTCTGTATCTGCGGCTCTGTATCTGCGGCTCTGTATCTGCGGCTCTGTATCTGCGGCTCTGTATCTGCGGCTCTGTATCTGCGGCTCTGTATCTGCGGCTCTGTATCTGCGGCTCTGTATCTGCGGCTCTGTATCTGCGGCTCTGTATCTGCGGCTCTGTATCTGTATCCTAGGAAAGGCTCTCCTCTTGGAGAGCCTCACCCAGCACATTTCAAATAGAAGTATCGGGCATGGATCATACTGCCTGCTTCCTTTTGCTCCAAACCAACCTTAACTTTCACTGCAATGGAAACAAGGTTGGATACGCAGTGCAGCGATATGAAATGAAAAATGAAAATCGCTTATTGTCACGAGTAGGCTTCAATGAAGTTTCTGTGAAAAGCCCCTAGTTGCCACATTCCGGCACCTGTCCGGGGAGGCTGGTACGGGAATCGAACCGTGCTGCTGGCCTGCTTGGCCTGCTTTAAAAGCCAGCGATTTAGCCGAGTGAGCTAAACCAGCCCCTGTATCGCTGAGGCACTGTGGCCATTCTGCTCACTGAAGCTGAAAGATAATGGGCGGCACGGTAGCACAGTGGTTAGCACGGTTGCTTCACAGCTCCAGGGTCCCAGGTTCGATTCCGGCTTGGGTCACTGTCTGTGCGGAGTCTGCACGTCCTCCCCGTGTGTGCGTGGGTTTCCTCCGGGTGCTCCGGTTTCCTCCCACAGTCCAAAGATGTGCCAATTAGGTGGATTGACCATGATAAATTGCCCTTAGGGTCCGAAAAGGTTCGATGGGGTTACTGGGTTACGGGGATAGGGTGGAGGTGTGGGGCTGAAATGGGGTACTCTTTCCAAGGGCCAGTGCAGACTCGATGGGCCAAATGGCCTCCTTCTGCACTGCAAATTCTATGTTCTATGATCTTAATTTGCTTCTAAAGCTATTTAAACATTTGATGCTCTTGTCATTCTGTCAGCCACTTATTCTTCTGTTTAGTCAGCTATGCAGAAAGTACAGTTCTGGCTGGATTTGCCAAAGAGAATCCCTTTGTTCCGTTATTTTGAGGCGATGAGGAAATGGAAGGGGCCAGATTTCAAATAGGTATCATATAAACTCTTGGACAAGGGGAGAAATCCTTTTCTTTGGGTGTGAAATGTTCACTGCAGCTGTACGTTTCTCAGTGACATCCTGTCTGGACTAACCTGTTGCCCCCTTTGGTCCTCCCTGAAGGTTCACACAAACTGCACAAGACTGATTGTATTCACTTAAAGACTCTTTATTTGCACTAATTTATCATGCAGAGTTTAAACTTGATAAAATGTCACACAGACTTGAAACTCAGCTTTCTAATAAACGTAACTCAGCTCACCAATCGAAGTAAGTCTCACCCGAGCAGTACAGCGAGTCAGGTCCTTCTCCAGGAATACTTCACAGGTCTCTGAACCACTGACTCGGAATCTCTCGCACCGTAATACCAATTTCTTCAGTCTTCTAGAATAATAATAATCTTTATTCTCACAAGTAGGCTTACATTAACACTGCAATGAAGTTACTGTGAAAAGCCCCTAGTTGCCACACTCCAGCGCCTGTTCGGAATTCAGAATGTCCAAATTACCTAATGGCACGTCTTTCGGGACTTGTGGGAGGAAACCGGAGCACCCGGAGGAAACCCACGCAGACGCGGGAAGAACGTGCAGACTACACACAGAATGTTCGATGATGTATGTGGAAGACCCTAGCACAGGGCTAAATTGCTGGCTTTGAAAGCAGACCAAGGCAGGCCAGCAGCACGGTTCAATTCCCGTACCAGCCTCCTGAACAGGCGCCGGAATGTGGTGACTAGGGGCTTTTCACAGTAACTTCATTTGAAGCCGACTTGTGACAATAAGTGTTTTTCATTTTCATTTTCATGTGGCTGATGTCATTCTACCGAAGGTCTGCTAATCAGGACACATCTGTTACATGTTCCCTCAGCAGTTTTTTTTTACCTGAACAGCTCTTTGCAACCACAAAAGTCAGATGACCCTCCTGCTCAGGGTCTGCGAATGTCTCTGGTTGTCCAGCTCCAATGTTCATTCCTCTTCTTCATTACAAAATTGTTATCTTTTGC
This sequence comes from Scyliorhinus canicula, assembly GCF_902713615.1. Classification (NCBI taxonomy): domain Eukaryota; kingdom Metazoa; phylum Chordata; class Chondrichthyes; order Carcharhiniformes; family Scyliorhinidae; genus Scyliorhinus; species Scyliorhinus canicula. Next base: position 275,490,240 of record NC_052148.1, read on the forward strand.
TTATGACCTTTCTTGTGGTTCCCCACAGTAGGTCTTGTGTCTGGACACCTGTGGTTTCCATCATTCTTCACTGTTTATTGTAAACTTGACTAGATTTCCCATCATGCACTCTGGTTCAGCTACAAATCTGACCTGCAGTGCGTTGGCCCTCATGTTCACATGATCGCCTTTAAAGTCTCCACAGCACATGGCCATGGTGTGGCTTTTGGTTACATTGATAATTACCCTGGAAGGAAAACGGCTACATAACAAATTTGAATAAGAAAATTTTGTCCCACCAACTTTATAAATTCCAACCAAACTGTTGGAAGCTTGGCTGACATTTAAGTTAGACTTTTAAAAATATTTGACAAATTTCTGCACAAAAGTGTAATAAACAATATCGTTAATTGCATTACTGTAGAACATAGAACATACAATGCAGAAGGAGGCCATTTGGCCCATCGAGTCTGCACTGACCCATTTAAGCCCTCACTTCCACCCTATCCCCGTAACCCAATAACCCCTCCTAACCTTTTTGGTCTAAGGGCAATTTATCATGGCCAATCCACCTAACCTGCACGTCTTTGGACTGTGGGAGGAAACCGGAGCACCCGGAGGAAACCCACGCAGACAAGGGGAGAACGTGCAGACTCCGCACAGACAGTGACCCAGTGGGGAATCGAACCTGGGACCTGGGACCCTGGCTATCCACTTGTGCTACCGTGCTGCCCTAAAGTAAGTACCAAAGTACTTACTAATAGTTGAAGTTTTGGGGAAGGTACCAGTGAATGTAGAGGCTTAAACATTATGAAAATGAATTGCAGGTGGATCTGGATGCAATGGGTTGGATTGGTCATTCTCCCTTGTATAGGACTGACAGATGCATTTTAATGTAGATAAATCTAACATCATGTACTCTGATAAGGGCAATTCCAAGCATACACATTCAGATAATGAAGCAGTCCATGTCCAAATGCAGCAAGACCTGGACAATGTTTACATCGAATTTTTACAGTGCAGAAGGAGGCCATTCGGCCCATCGAGTCTGCACCGGCTCTTGGAAAGAGCACCCTACCCAAGCCCACACCTCCACCCTATCCTCATAACCCAGTAACCCCACCCAACACTAAGGGCAATTTTGGACACTAAGGGCAATTTCTCACGGCCAATCCACCTAACCTGCGCATCTTTGGACTGTGGGAGGAAACCGGAGCATCCGGAGGAAACCCACGCACACATGGGGAGGTTGTGCAGACTCCGCACAGACAGTGACCCAAGCCGGAATCGAACCTGGGACCCTGGAGCTGTGAAGCAATTGTGCTAACCACTGTGCTACTGTGCTGCCTACATTTAGGTTTGGGCTGACAAGTGGCAAGTAATATTCACGTCACACAAGTGCCAGGCAATGACCATCTCCAACAAGAGAGGATCTAACCATTGCCCCTTGACATTCAATAGCATTACCATCGCTGAATCCCCCACAATCAACATCCAGGGGGTTACCATTGATCAGAAACTGAACTGGACCCAGCCACATTAATACTACACAAGCAAGTCAGAGGCTGAATGTTCGGCAGCAAATAACTCACCTCTTAACCCCCAAAGCCTGTCCACCATCTACCTGACACAAGTCAGGAGTGTGATGGAATACTCTCCACTTGCCTGGATGAGTGCAGCTCCAACACTCAAGACGCTCGACACCATCCAGGACAAAGCAGCCCCGCTTGATTTCTTCCCCATCCACAAATATCCACTCCCTCCACCACCGACGCACAGTGGCAGCCGTGTGTACCATCTCCAAGATGCACTGCAGGAACCCACCAAGGCTCCTCAGACAGCACCTTCCAAACCCACAGACACTACCGTTTAGAACAACACTGTTTGGATTCTATGAGATTTTAAAAAACATGCACAAGATTGTGTGCTCAAGGTTGCTGAGCAGGGAAAGGGTCTGTGTGTGAAACAGTGAAAATATATTATCTACACAATTAAATATAAAGCAAGAAATATTCTGCTTTATACATACCTTGGGCCAGGCTATATTGAGAATTATATTGTCAAATTGTGGTGCCTTCATAGTTCAGAAAAAGATCAAAGAACCAATACATTGGCCCCTTTGTTAAAGACCCTAAACGTACATGATAGGCTAATGGCAAGAAACTCGTCTTGTACAAAAGCCTAGACTTCAAAGAAATTTAATTGAGATGTTTTAAAATAACAACAGGAAATAAACTCAGTTCAAGTGGATAGGTTATTGAAAGTCGAGCAATTGTCAGTGGTATCGGGGATTAAGTGTACATTATGAATGCAAAGGATTAGGATAAAATGTTTCAGAGAATGTCATTAATGTCTGGAATAAGTTGGTGCCACTTGGCAGTGAATGCAGATCCCTGTAAATGTTCACAACACAGCTGGATATGTTCCTGAATGTGCCCATGTTACCCAAATGTAAAAGTTAGATGTGTTCTTTAATGGAGGATAGGGTGTGTGGATGGAGGAGTTGCCAAATATTTTTCCTGAAGCCTCTGAAGTCAGATCGACCTCCTTGAAAGTGAGGCCCCGGAAACCACGGAAACCACGGGTCCTGATGGAGTCCATGGTCCTTAACCCAAAGCCTTAGTAGGTGCAAACCAGGTGGTAGCATAGTGGTTAGCACTGTTGCTTCATAGCTCCTGGGTCCCGGGTTCGATTCCCGGCTTGGGTCACTGTCTGTGCGGAGTCTGCACGTTCTCCCCGTGTCTGCGTGGGTTTCCTCCGGGTGCTCCGGTTTCCTCCCACAAGTCCCGAAAGACGTGCTGTTAGGTGAATTGGACATTCTGAATTCTCCCTCTGTGAACCCGAACAGGCGCCGGAATGTGGCGACTAGGGGCTTTTCACAGTAACTTCATTACAGTGTTAATGTAAGCCTACTTGTGACAATAAAGATTATTATTATTATGATGTTTGTCTTGATGAAGATTCTCCATCGTTCATGTCAATAGAAACATTTGGTTATTGTGATGTCAGAGTTGAGTTTGTGGAATTGAAAAGGTCAGGATGGAATCATATCAACAGCAGTAAGTTAGAAATGGAATTACCTTTAGTTGAATGACCTTTGATTTATTCTGAAGGGCATTTTAATGAGCACTTTGAAATAGTTTCATTTTCTCAGCTTCAAAGCGTTTCCTGACCTTTGATCGACTCTGTTAGTCTTTAATTTGAGCTCCTGGGCCTCCCCTTGTGAGGAGCCAATGGGGATGTCCCAGGGTTAGGGAGCAAAGACTGTGGATATATTTATTCAGTTGGATCATTTTCTAGGGGAACATTTTGACATAGAAAATGATGAAGTGCCATGAGATCAATCAATATTTAGCCCTCAGTAATGATACTGACACTGGAGGGTTCTGTAGTTCCATAATGGCTCAGCATTGTGGGTGAGGAATTTGAGGTGTCCGCAGAAAGCCAAACGGGGGTCACATGGTGTGAGCACGGGGGCGGCTGCATTTCCCCGAGATCCAGCTCCCTCTTTAAACCTTATTTGATCCTAATGGACATCCCATAATTACTTACTTTTGGGATATGTCCCGCACTGTGTGCGTTAAATATTCTGGCTGGATTTTACTGATGAGGAGCCGATGTTAAGATTGGGGGGAGCTGGGGGGGCTGGGGGGAGGGGGTGGGGGAGCTGGGGGGAGAGGGCTGGGGGGAGAGGGCTGGGGGGAGGGAGCTGGGGGGGCCGGGGGGAGCGGCTGGGGGCTGGGGGGGGCGGGAGCTGGGGGAGGGGGCTGGGGGCCGGGGGAGAGGGGTGTGGGGGCCGGGGGGAGGGTGGCTGGGGGCCGGGTTTTGGAAGGGGGCTGGGGGGCTGGGTGGGGGGGGGGGAGGCGGGGGGGGGGGGGGGGGGTAGCTGGCTGGGGTACAGTGGCCAGGTGGTTTTTGCATCGGGCCTCCCCAAAGGTGTGGAATTCTCCGCACCATTAGGGGCTAGGCCTGTGCCGGAGTGGTTGGCACCACACCGACTGGCGCCAAAACCGGCGCCAACGGCCTTTGACGCCCGCCCCCCGGCGTCGGGGCTGGCCGAAAGGCCTTCGCCAGTTCGCGCATGCGCCGGTGCATCAGCGGCCGCTGACGTCACCACCGCCGCATGCACGGTAGAGGGGTTCTCTTCCGCCTCCGCCATGGTGGAGGCCGTGGCGGCGGTGGGAAGAAAAAGAGGGTCCCCCACGGCACCCCTGCGGGGGGGTCAGAGAATTCCGCCCCTGGTCTCTTCAGAGCAGCAGGGAAATGAATTGCTGGCCGGATTTGATTTGAAGGCTGGGTGTTTCAGGATCGATGGGTCATGTTGTATCCGGTCTCCGAGGCCTGGGGTCAGTTGTAGACCCTGACCACTGACCTTATGTTGTCTTGCCCTTAATGCTCGTTGTGAGGTGTTGGAGGCGGCTGGACAGGTCAAGTCGCCCTGTCCTGCTGGAGCCTGCGTTCCCTGTTGCCTGGGCGACGGTGTGGCGAGAGCAAAGACACTTCATTCGATGGAATTTTGCAGGGATTCTGAATATTGCTCAACGATCCTGTCATGACCTTGGCCTTTCTAAGCATCTTAGAAGGTGTTATTATCTTCCAGTTTGTCAATAACTTTATTCCCTGTGATTATACTTTTGATTTCATGTTGTTGTCTTTTTTTCCTGACAAGGGTGTACGATGTATGAGTACGAAGGCGAGGACCACCTATATTCCTGTTGTGGAAAAAACCCACACAGAGCCGGTCATGTGACATGTGGTTTGTGCCAAGCCTTGCTCTTTTTTTTAATCTGCTGTAATCATTGCATTCCCAAAGAGGGAGTGCATTTTAGTCACCCCTCACCTCATTAAGACCAAATACATAGGAGCAGAATTAGGCCATTCAGCCCATCGAGCCTGCTCCACCATTCATTCAATGGCTGATATGTTTCTCAACCCCGTCCTCCTGCCTTCTCCCCATTAGCCCTGATCCCCTTATTTATCAAGAATATTTTTCTTCCTGTCGGTCGGTTGTAGAGGCGATGAGTAGGGCCACTGCGGGGTGCAGGGTGGATGTTTTTTTTAAAATAATTTTTATTGAATTTTTCAAAATACAAACATTTTAACCCCCCCTGCATTTACATTTAAATTATAACAAAACAAAGTCAAACCCCCCTGCTTACAAGAAAAAGAAAAAAAGTCCCCCCCCCCCCCTACCCGCGCGTCCCCCCCCCCCCCCCCCCCCCCCCCCCCCGCCGGCGAACCGACAGTCAGACCAACCTATCATTTCTAGCAGCGTCCTCGGGCAGGCCTTGCCCGTGCCACCACCGCTACCGTACTTCCTTCGTCTTTGTCCCCCCCCCCCCCCCCCCCCCCCCCTCCCCCCCTCCCTCCCGCCCTCCCCTCCCCTCCCGGGTTGCTGCTGTCACGGCCTCAGTTTCTATCTCTGATCCAAGAGGTCTAGGAAGGGTTGCCATCGCCTGGAAAACCCCTGATCGGGTCGCAGAGCGACCCGTCCCTACTCCCTGTCGATTAGCCATGTCTTGTCCCTTGCTCGCCCCGGGTCATCCCTTCTTTTCTGACCCGCTTCCCATAGCGATGGCCCCCCCCCCCACCCCCCCGGCCCTCCCCTTCTCGTCCCTGGTCTTTCCAGCAGCAACCCGGTGTCCCCCCCCCGCCCCCCCCCCCCCCCCCCTTCCCCCCCCCCCCCTGGCTAGGACCCCTCCTAGCCGCGATGTACCCCACATCGTACTCCCGAGAGTCAGCTGGTCTCCGCTGACCCGGCTGCTCCTGCCACATTCCGACTCCTCCCGGTTCACCCCATCTGCGCCCGTGAAAGATCCCCTTAAAACCCCCGAGAAAGACCCGCATAATCAACCCGCTCCCCCCCGTCCCGTCTCCCCAACTTAACGAAATAAATACAAATACCCAATGGCAACTAAATACATAAATACTTAACTACATACTTAAATAACAAAATAATTAACTAACTATCAACTAACAGTGTGCCCAACCATCACCCTCCATCAAACAGTATAAATAACCGCAGATAACCATAACCCGAAAAGAAAAAAAAAAAAGAACAAAAAACCCCCCCAAGCACCCAAAGAAAAAGGGTAAGAGGGGTAAATAACTAAGGGAAATTGGAAACGGGAAAAAACACCCCATAAGAAGCCAACGACCCACAATAGAGATTTCAACAGTACAAATATACAGAAACACCCAACAACTCGAAACCTTCAAAATATTCAGAAAAGTCAACCGTTCGAGAAAAAACACCCCAAACAATCCACGAAACTGTTACCCAGTTCCGACCTGGCCTGAAAAAGAAAAGGGCCACTTGCTCAATCAAGAGTCCCCCGGCGGCTACGACCGCCGGTGCTCCCAGGTTTTAGTTCGTGTCCAACTTTTCCTCTTGTACAAAGGTCCAGGCCTCCTCTGGGGACTCGAAATAATGATGTTGGTCCTTGTAGGTGACCCACAAGCGCGCCGGCTGCAGCATTCCAAATTTGATCTTTTTCGCGTGTAGCACCGCCTTTGTCCGGTTGTACCGGGCCCGCCGCTTTGCCACCTCCGCACTCCAGTCCTGGTACACCCTTACCGTCGAGTTCTGCCACTTGCTGCTTTTCTCCCTTTTTGCCCACCTCAGGACTTTCTCCCGATCACTTAGCCGCTGGAACCGCACCAGCACCGCCCTCGGGGGCTCGTTTGCCCTAGGCCTCCTGGCCATGACCCGGTATGCCTCTTCCAATTCCAGGGGCGCCGGACCGGCCCCTTCCCCCATCAGGGAGCTCAGCATCTCCGCAACATATCCCGGGAGATCCGACCCCTCCAGGCCTTCTTCCAGGCCCAGGATCCTCAAATTTTTCCTCCTCATCCGAGTGTCCAGCTCCTCGAAGCGGCTCTGCCACTTCATGTGGAGTGCCTCGTGCACCTCCACCTTTGCCCCGATGACTGTGGCCTCCTCCTCCCTCGCGGTCATCTCCTGCTGCAGATCTTTAATCGACGCCTCTTGGATCGCCTGGGCTCCCACCAACCTGGTGGCCGTCGCGTTCATGGACTCTAAGAGCTCCACTTTCATCTCCGTGAAAAAACGGAGGAGAGCGGCCTGCTGCTCCTCCGCCCATTTCCTCCATTCCTCCGATGCACCGCTGGCCGTCATTTTGATTTTCTTCCCCCGCTTTTTTTGGGGAGCTGCTGCCGTTTTTCTTGCCGCTCCACTCCGGGTACCGACCATAAAATCGGTCTAGTTCTCCTCAGGGGACCTTCCCCCACCGGGATTCGTTTTTTCAGCGCCGTTGGGGCCCTCCAATTGGCCCAAAAACACCTTTGTTGCAGGAGCTTCCAAATGTGCGGCTTAGCTAGTCATAGCCGCAACCGGAAGTCTCTGCAGGGTGGATGTTTGTTCTTCTCCTCGGTGATTGGGTCTCCTTGGTTGAGGATGAACGATATTTCTTGTGTCAGGGTGGCAGCTGCTTGCCTTGAGTGCAATTCTAGAGGGGCGAGGGTGGTTGGGGGTTGAGTGTTGGCATGTTCTGGGTATGCTGGGTGTACTGACTCCGAGGTGCAAGAGCAGGACTGGGCCAGGTCCTGTACTGAAGCAGACATCCTGTTGCTCCCTTATGTTTGGAGCATTTCTTCTGAGCAGGGACGTCCGGAGAGGCTGAGTGAGGTTTCGAATTTGCCATTTTTTCCATTCTTGGTCTTGTGGTGACGGCTCTGCCAGGGATTCTGGGGCACCTGGCGGCCTGGCGGCTCCATTCACCCTGAGACCCTCTGTTCTGGGGATTTTCCTTTTGTATCCTATCTCGGTTAATGTGTTGGGAGGGGCTGACCACACCGACTATAACACAAACTAATTGTAAAAATATCTGCTGGACCTCGCTGCATAAATGTGGAATGATGATCATTCTGTACAGTGTATGTAGAATGATGATCGCTGTGTACTGTGTATGTGGAATGATGATCGCTGTGTATGTGGAATGATGATCGCTGTGTACTGTGTATGTGGAATGATGATCGCTGTGTACTGTGTATGTGGAATGATGATCATTCTGTACTGTGTATGTGGAATGATGATCGCTGTGTACTGTGTATGTGGAATGATGATCGCTGTGTACTGTGTATGTGGAATGATGATCGCTGTGTACTGTGTATGTAGAATGATGATCGCTGTGTACTGTGTATGTGGAATGATGATCGCTGTGTACTGTGTATGTGGAATGATGATCATTCTGTACTGTGTATGTGGAATGATGATCGCTGTGTACTGTGTATGTGGAATGATGATCGCTGTGTACTGTGTATGTGGAATGATGATCATTCTGTACTGTGTATGTGGAATGATGATCGCTGTGTACTGTGTATGTGGAATGATGATCATTCTGTACTGTGTATGTAGAATGATGATCGCTGTGTACTGTGTATGTGGAATGATGATCGCTGTGTACTGTGTATGTGGAATGATGATCATTCTGTACTGTGTATGTGGAATGATGATCGCTGTGTACTGTGTATGTGGAATGATGATCATTCTGTACTGTGTATGTGGAATGATGATCGCTGTGTACTGTGTATGTGGAATGATGATCGTTGTGTATGTGGAATGATGATCGCTGTGTACTGTGTATGTGGAATGATGATCGCTGTGTACTGTGTATGTGGAATGATGATCGCTGTGTACTGTGTATGTGGAATGATGATCGCTGTGTACTGTGTATGTGGAATGATGATCGCTGTGTATGTGGAATGATGATCGCTGTGTACTGTGTATGTGGAATGATGATCGCTGTGTACTGTGTATGTGGAATGATGATCGCTGTGTACTGTGTATGTGGAATGATGATCGTTGTGTACTGTGTATGTGGAATGATGATCGCTGTGTACTGTGTATGTGGAATGATGATCGCTGTGTACTGTGTATGTGGAATGATGATCGTTGTGTACTGTGTATGTGGAATGATGATCGCTGTGTACTGTGTATGTGGAATGATGATCATTCTGTACTGTGTATGTGGAATGATGATCGCTGTGTACTGTGTATGTGGAATGATGATCGCTGTGTACTGTGTATGTGGAATGATGATCATTCTGTACTGTGTATGTGGAATGATGATCGCTGTGTACTGTGTATGTGGAATGATGATCGCTGTGTTTGTGGAATGATGATCGCTGTGTACTGTGTATGTGGAATGATGATCGCTGTGTACTGTGTATGTGGAATGATGATCGCTGTGTTTGTGGAATGATGATCGCTGTGTACTGTGTATGTGGAATGATGATCGTTGTGTATGTGGAATGATGATCGCTGTGTACTGTGTATGTGGAATGATGATCGTTCTGTACTGTGTATGTGGAATGATGATCGTTCTGTACTGTGTATGTGGAATGATGATCGCTGTGTACTGTGTATGTGGAATGATGATCGTTGTGTATGTGGAATGATGATCGCTGTGTACTGTGTATGTGGAATGATGATCATTCTGTACTGTGTATGTGGAATGATGATCGCTGTGTACTGTGTATGTGGAATGATGATCGTTCTGTACTGTGTATGTGGAATGATGATCGCTGTGCACTGTGTATGTGGAATGATGATCGCTGTGTACTGTGTATGTGGAATGATGATCGTTCTGTACTGTGTATGTGGAATGATGATCGCTGTGTACTGTGTATGTGGAATGATGATCGCTGTGTACTGTGTATGTGGAATGATGATCGTTCTGTACTGTGTATGTGGAATGATGATCGCTGTGTACTGTGTATGTGGAATGATGATCATTCTGTACTGTGTATGTGGAATGATGATCGCTGTGTACTGTGTATGTGGAATGATGATCGCTGTGTACTGTGTATGTGGAATGATGATCGCTGTGTACTGTGTATGTGGAATGATGATCACTGTGTATGTGGAATGATGATCGCTGTGTACTGTGTATGTGGAATGATGATCACTGTGTACTGTGTATGTGGAATTATGATTGTTCTGTACTGTGTATTTGGAATGATGATTGTTCTGTACTGTGTATTTGGAATGATGATTGTTCTGTACTGTGTATGTGGAATGATGATTGTTCTGTACTGTGTATTTGGAATGGTGATTGTTCTGTACTGTGTATGTGGAATGATGATTATTCTGTACTGTGTATGTGGCTTTGTGAGTTTTTACTTTCGCTTTGAGTTTTGAAGCTGGTTTGTGGCTGTGATTTTTTTCTTTAGTTTTCACATTTTGGCTGCTGTAGATCAGACAGTAGTATTTTGTATACAGAAGTATTTTGGCCTGTCTCTATTTTCAATTTTAAAGAGTTATTCCAAGGATGAAACCCAATGATTATAGTTACCTACTGTTATGGTAAAAAGGGTTTTTTGGTTTATGGTATCTTGTTATTGAATTGGAACAGTTAAGGGGGAATTTAGTAAGGGTTAGACATAGATCACTGTAGCTGGGTGGGGTCATTGTGTTTGTAGTTGATAAAATTATTTCTGTGTGTGTTCATACAAATGTTTACTAAATTCGTAGAATACAGTTTGTTTTTTGATTAAAAGCACCTAAGAAATCTGTTGAATAACACTTGAAAGGCAGGCTCTTGTGCTCATCCTAGCCAGTTGTAGGTCAGGTGCGCTCTATGATATACTTTGGAGCCTGGCCCATAACATTGGGGTTATGACCGGCTGCTGTCAGGGTCTGAACAAGTCTAATCTCCGAGAGGAGGACGTCGCAGCCTGTGATTGGTGTCTCTGGTTTGACCGGAGTTGAGGGAGATATGTTCTGGTGCGTGATTGAACATGGCGCTAAGATCCTATCCTGTATTCCTGTGGACGTTGACAGCATTGCCGCGTGGGAAGTTGTGCACTATTTTATCATATTTTCAGTCATACCCTCCTCCATTTGTTCTCCAGTGATGTGTATGGAGATGCTAAGTTGAGTTGAGTTTACTGATGCACTGTATTGTTCCTCTATCCTCCTCTGTGTATATGATGCTGAGACATTTTTGTCGGGCCATTTTGCAATTTCTTTTCTGCTGGAAGGCAGGTGCTTCATGATTGGCTATTGCAGGTATTCATCAACTCTCTGCCCTTTCCAACTCCATCTAGTTTCCCTGCACAAACACTGACTTGATCCATCAGTTCCTTGTCCAAGCTGCTTAATCAGCAAGGCTTGGTGTTCCTTTATGCGCGAGATCAGCTCGGCACAATTTCAAGGATTCAGCGTTTTGATTGGACCCTGTTTTGTGGCAGGCTAGCTATGAGTAGAGGGGTTCATCCAGATTGTGAGATAACAGTAAAGTGGCCACAGTCCCAGATGACCACAGGCTGTTTTCCCCTTTGAGGGGGAGAGCTGACTGGTGGTGATTTAACCCGAGGATCACTGCACCTCAGGCAAGGGGCAAAGTTGAGAAGGCGGGGCCTTCATGAATAACCTCAGTGGTCATGGAGATACCCAATGAGATGTCTGATTTTCACATTGCAGTGTGATTTTGTTGGTGGTGTTGTGAGGTCTGAAGGTCGAGCCAGACATTTACAAGCCTGACAAAGGGACGGAATAGTCATCCTTAACAAGCGACTGTATCGGCAAAATAGGTTCACCACCGAACATGACTTCATGGCCCTGCTGGAAAGCAGGTTATAAACATGTTTGTTTGACTTGGGCAGGTCTAAAGGGCAGCCCTCTGCCAGTAAGTACAAGCTGCTCAAAATCCTCAAAAGTGATGTTCCATTACACCCTATCATCTTCTCTATGACCGGCTTCACACAGCATGAACTGGAGAAACAGTTGAGTTGCTACACCCAGCTCTGAGTGAGTTTTCCACACACATCGTGAAAGATCCCTTCACCCTCACAGTGACTATACCGAGCTGCATATCAACAACAATGCCGTGTCTGTGTGTCTGTGCTGCTTAAGGAAACCGTAGACATTTGCGCTGTGCCACGAGATCACCATATTGTCACGTTCTAAATCTGAAATCATTCCACTTGGGAACTTAGCAACTCAATACAGTGAGTTCAGCTCTGATGACACCATGTTTGCTGAAAGAGGCGGTGTTGGAAACGCGATCACATCCAGGCCTAGCTCTCGCTAATGTTTTGTCAGTTTTGACGAGAAACATGTTTCTGATGGAATGCGACCCAACCCTCTACCCCTTACCTATTTCCGATATGTAGTTTTCTACATTTGAAGCTGGAGCTAAATGTAAGAATTTCCTTGATGCCAAGCTGAATTTCACCCTCAACATGTCCAAAAAGCTGTCTACCCTCCATGTGCGAATTGAGAAATCCTCCAATGGGTTCTCCAGTACTGTCCACCACAGGCCCACCCTCACAGGTTAATATGAGCATTGGGAATCCTACAGTGCCACGGAAGCAAGCTGCTGTATCGGCAATATCATCACTGGGGGGGGGGGGGGAAAGCAACTTGCTCATCGTACAAACTTGGTGCTGGAATTGGGGACATCAACGTTATCATGCAGGGTAATGACTCTCCTCATCAAATCATTAATCACAACTGATAATGGGAAATACAGAAATTACATCTGCATTGAACACATATTTAGTTTCTGTCTTCACTGAGAAGATGCAAATAACAACCTGGAAATAATTATAAATCAAGAGGTGAAAGAGAGCAAGGAACACGTAACAATTACAATCACCAGCGAAAGGGCACTGGGGAAATTATTAAAACCAAAAGCTGACAAAAGCTCAGATCCTGATAGACTTCATCCTGGAGACAAAGTAGCTGCTGAAACAGCAGAGGCATTGGCTTCTCATTTACCAAATTTCCCATAATTTTGGAAAGAGTCCATCTGTTTCAAATGTAGCAAATTTGGCAGATGCCGTATAATGTGGGAAAATGTGAACATTTCCATTTTGGCAGGAAAAAATTATTTAAATGAAGAGAGATTGCAAAGTTCTGAGGCACAGAGGGATCTGGAGGTGCAGAGGGACCTGGAGGTGCAGAGGGACCTGGAGGTGCAGAGGGATCTGGAGGTGCAGAGGGACCTGGAGGTGCAGAGGGACCTGGAGGTGCAGAGGGACCTGGAGGTGCAGAGGGACCTGGCGGTGCAGAGGGACCTGGAGGTGCAGAGGGACCTGGAGGTGCAGAGGGACCTGGAGGTGCAGAGGGACCTGGAGGTGCAGAGGGACCTGGAGGTGCAGAGGGACCTGGAGGTGCAGAGGGATCTGGAGGTGCAGAGGGATCTGGAGGTGCAGAGGGATCTGGAGGTGCAGAGGGATCTGGAGGTGCAGAGGGATCTGGAGGTGCAGAGGGATCTGGAAGTGCAGAGGGATCTGGAGGTGCAGAGAGATCTGGGTTTCCTGGTACATGAATCAGTAGACATTAATATTCAGGTACAGCGAGTGATTAGGAAGGGAAATGGAATGTTGTTGTTATAACAAGGAGAATGGAATCTAAAAGCAGGGATTATTTGCTACAGTTGTAGAGGGTATTGATGGAAAACGTGACTGGATACGTAATAATAGGAAACATAGAAATGGCAGATGAACTGAATAGTTACTTTGCTTCAGTCTTCACGGTGGGAGACACCAGTGGGATGCCAGAGCTCCAGGGAACCAGGGGGCAGAGGTGAGTGCAGTGACCATCACTACGGAGAAGGTTCTGGGGAAACTGAAAGGTCTGAAGGTGGATAAGTCACCTGGACCGGATGGACTACACCCCAGGATTCTAAAAGAGATAGCTGAGGAGATTATGGGGGCATTAATGATCTTTCAGGAATCACTGGAGGCAGGAAGGGTCCCAGAGGACTGGAAAGTGGCTAATGTAACACCCTTGTTTAAGAAGGGAGGGAGGCAGAAGACGGGAAATTATAGGCCGGTTAGCCTGACTTCGGTCATTGGTAAGATTTTAGAGTCTGTTATTAAAGATGAGATGGCGGAGTATTTGGAAGTGCATGGTAAAATAGGACTGAGTCAGCACGGCTTTGTCAAAGGGAAGTCATGTCTGACAAATCTGTTAGAGTTCTTTCAGGAGGTAACAAGGAAGTTAGACAAAGGAGAACCAGTGGACGTGATTTATTTAGATTTCCAGAAGGCCTTTGACAAGGTGCCGCATAGGAGGCTGCTAAATAAGTTAAGAGCCCATGGTGTTAAGGGTAAGATCCTGGCATGGATAGAGGATTGGCTGACTGGCAGAAGGCAGAGAGTGGGGATAAAGGGGTCTTTTTCAGGATGGCAGCCGGTGACTAGTGGTGTGCCTCAGGGGTCTGTGCTGGGACCTCAACATTTTACAATATACATTAATGATCTGGAAGAAGGAACTGAAGGCACTGTTGCTAAGTTTGCAGATGATACAAAGATCTGTAGAGGGACAGGTAGTATTGAGGAAGCAAGGAGGCTGCAGAAGGACTTGGACAGGCTAGGAGAGTGGGCAAAGAAGTGGCAAATGGAATACAATGTGGAAAAGTGTGAGGTTATGCACTTTGGAAGGAGGAATGGAGGCATAGACTATTTTCTAAATGGGGAAATGCTTAAGAAATCAGAAGCACAAAGGGACTTGGGAGTCCTTGTTCACGATTCTCTTAAGGTTAACGTGCAGGTTCAGTCAGCAGTGAGGAAGGTAAATGCAATGTTAGCATTCATGTCGAGAGGGCTAGAATACAAGACCAGGGATGTACTTCTGAGGCTGTATACGGCTCTGGTCAGACCCCATTTGGAGTATTGTGAGCAGTTCTGGCTCCCGTATCTAAGGAAGGATGTGCTGGCCTTGGAAAAGGTCCAGAGGAGGTTCACAAGAATGATCCCTGAAATGAAGAGCTTGTTGTGTGAGGAACGGTTGAAGACTCTGGGTCTGTACTCGATGGAGTTTAGAAGGATGAGGGGGGATCTCATTGAAACTTACAGGATACTGCGAGGCCTGGATAGAGTGGAGAGGATTTTTTCACTTGTAGGAAAAACTGGAACCAGAGGACACCATCTCAGACTAAAGGGACAGTCCTTTAAAACAGAGATGAGGAGGAATTTCTTCAGCCAGAGGGTGGTGAATCTGTGGAACTCTTTGCCGCAGAAGGCTGTGGAGGCCAAATCACTGAGTGTCTTTAAGACAGAGATAGATAGGTTCTTGATTAATAAGGAGATCAGGGGTTATGGGGAGAAGGCAGGAGAATGGGGATGAGAAAATATCAGCCATGATTAAATGGCGGAGCAGACTCGATGGGCCAAGTGGCCTAATTCAGTTCCCATGTCTTATGGTCTTATGATGAGATGAGTTCTGGAGCATAAGTCTCCTTGTTGAAGAAAGGATTCAATTGCATGAGTCACAGTTCAGAGAAGGTTTGTATAACTGATTTCTGGGATGAAGTCTTGTGAGGAAAGGTTGGACAGGTTGTGTCTGCATCCAGGGTAGTTTAGAGGAATGAGAGGAGATGTTATTGAAAGGTGGAGAGAGGTCATGTGATACAAACCTGTGCGTGGAGACTTGGTGGGAGATGTTCGAGCTGTTGCTGGATTGAGCGGCAGTCTTTCGCTATTCCTCTCTCTCCCTCTCTCTCCACAATATTCCACCTCAGCTTTGAATACTGTCTGGGTGAGTTAAGTGTTTCTACATTCCTGTAGCAGGTTGAAGCTTTTGACTAAAAACTATTGGATTTTTACAACACTTTCCAGGAGTAAAGGGACATCCAGCCATAACTTCAAACCAATAGACTCGGCTGAAGAACCAACGTCTCTGAATACAATCAGTGAATCTTTATTAACTTCTCTTGATTCATCTTTATCTTGTTCAAACGTAACCCCTGATGCTGTGATTTTTTACCTGTTTTGTGTGTGTGTGTGTGTGTGTGAGTGTGTGTGAGTGTGTGTGTATGTGTGAGTGAGTGTGTGTGTGGGTGTGTGTGTGTGTGTGTGTGGGTGGGTGTGTGTGTGTGTGTGTGTGGGTGTTTCCGTACGTTAATGGGAACAAGGACATAGTTTTAATATTTTTACCCGGGTGGGTTTCAACAAATAAAAACAACCCCGTCTATGTTTAACTCGCAAATATCTTAATTAATCCAGGCAAATACAGTCAAGTACATACTGAATACAGCATCTTATTTAAAATTTGAAACCTTTGCGATAATGAAAGAGTGTGAAAAGAGGTAGAGCAGTGTTTCCTTCCCCACCTGGTCACAACAGCACATAAATAATAAACAAGTAGTGAACGGAGGAGTGGGGTCGGTTAGAATCCAAAACGGAGATTTCCACAAGGAGATGGAGGGTGTGGCTCAGATACAAAATGAATATTCTTCACCTGTCTTCACCAAGGAAGATGCTGTTTCCAAAGCCATAGTGCAAGAGGCTGTGGTAAAGGCAGTGGTTGGCTAAACGTTGACAAAGAGGAGCTATTAGATAGGTTGACTATACTTAAAGTTGGTAAGTTGCCAGGATGGTAAGCACCAGGTTGGTAAGTCACCGGGGCGGTAAATCATCAGGGCGGTAACTCAGCAGGTTGGTAAGTCACCGGGGTGGTAAATCATCAGGGCGGTAACTCAGCAGGTTGGTAAGTCACCGGGGTGGTAAATCACCAGGGCGGTAAATCACCAGGGGGGTAAGTGACCGGGGCGGTATATCATCAGGGCGGTAAATCATCAGGGCGGTAACTCAGCAGGTTAATAAGTCACCAGGTTAGTAAGTCAACAGGCGGTATGTCACCAGGCTTTAGCACAGTGGGCTAAACAGATGGCTTGCAATGCAGAACAATGCCAGCATCGCGGGTTCAATTCCCGGCCTCCCCGAACAGGCGCCGGAATGTGGCGACTAGGGGCTTTTCACAGTAACTTAATTGAAGACGACTTGGACAATAAGTGATTATTATTATTATTATTAAGCCACCTGGACGTGAAAAAAGGTTTTGAGAGAACTGTGAGGTCATTCCTGTCAGAAATGCATTGAAATGTTTGGGTCAAATTTTGCGCAGGGAGTGGGGAGAATGTGGGACTCGCTCCCACAGAGAGTGGGGTGAATGTGGGATTCACTCCCACAGGGAGTGGGGAGAATGTGGGACTCGCTCCTATAGGGAGTGGGGAGAATGTGGGACTCGCTCCCACAGGGAGTGGGGAGAATGTGGAACTCGCTCCCGCAGGGAGTGGGGAGAATGTGGGACTCGCTCCCACAGGGAGTGGGGAGAATGTGGGACTCGCTCCCACAGGGAGTGGGGAGAATGAGGGACTTGCTCCCACAGGGAGTGGGGAGATTGTGGGACTCACTCCCACAGGGAGTGGGGTGAATGTGGGACTCACTCCCATAGGGAGTGGGGAGAATGTGGAACTCTCTCCCACAGGGAGTGGGGAGAATGTGGGACTCGCTCCCACAGTGAGTGGGGAGAATGTGGGACTCACTCCCACAGGGAGTGGGGAGAATGTGGGACTCACTCCCACAGGGTAGTGGGAGAATGTGGGACTCACTCCCACAGGGAGTGGGGAGAATGTGGGACTCACTCCCACAGGGTAGTGGTTGAGGCATGTAAGGCAAAACTAGAGAACAAAATGAGGGAGAAAAAAAATGGAGATTTATGTTGATCGGATGCAATGAGAAAAGGCTGGAATGGACTTTAATGGACCATGAATCCTAGTATGGATTGGTTGGTCTGAATGATCTGTTCCTGTCTCGTAGATCCCATATAATCCCGTCTATGATTTGGGTGTTTGTGATCAGATTAAACAATAAAATAATCTGAATTTCTGCTGAATGTTTTTGCTTCCTAACAGGTATTGAAACTAAAGTTCTCGATGTGACTCAGAAAGACCAAGTAGAAAAGCTGGCCAAGGAAATTGAAAAAATTGATGTCCTGTTTAACTGTGCCGGGTAATAAATATATAAAATTTAAATATATTGTGGGGTAAAGCTTCTGTTGACCAAAGAATGGATGTTTGCCTTTATATTATCACTTATTTAAAGCTTATGTAACTTTCAGAGACTGTATGGACCCACTTTCAAAGTGAGATGAGTATCTATAACATTGTGCAGGAACAGCCTCTTGATGAACAATTGGAAATTACATCAGTGGAACTCTACAATTGAGAACCATGATCAAAGTGTCACAGATAGCTTGAAATAATTAATGCTTGCTGTCTGAAAGTGGGATGACATTTGCTGCAAGTGCGTGTTTAATCTTTATTTTTAATCTTTATTGCTGTCACAAGTAGGTTTACATTAACACTGCAATGAAGTTACTGTGAAAATCCCCTAGTCGCCACATCCCGGTGCCTGTTCGGGTACACAGAGGGAGAATTCAGAATGTCCAATTCACCCAACAGCACGTCTTTCGGGGCTTGTGGGAGGAAACCGGAGCACCCGGAGGAAACCCACGCAGACACGGGGAGAACGTGCAGACTCTGCACAGTGACCCAAGCTGGGAATCGA
The DNA here is from genome assembly GCF_902713615.1 of Scyliorhinus canicula. Classification (NCBI taxonomy): domain Eukaryota; kingdom Metazoa; phylum Chordata; class Chondrichthyes; order Carcharhiniformes; family Scyliorhinidae; genus Scyliorhinus; species Scyliorhinus canicula. The sequence goes on from NC_052148.1 coordinate 275,508,543, forward strand.
ACCTGGGACCCTGGAGCTGTGAAGCAACAGTGCTAACCACTGTTCTACCATGCCAACCCATATTTGAAGGAGTTACTTCCTCCTTGACATTAAACCTTTAAACAGCTAGGCCTATATTTTAAATTTATTTGGAGATGTGGGGGTCGCTGGTTAGGCCAGCAATTATTGCCCAACCCTAGTTGCCCTTCAGAAGGTGGTGGTGAGCCGCCTTCTTGAACCGTTGCAGTCCCTGAGGTGTAGGTACACCCACAGTGCTGTTAGGGAGGGAGTTCCAGGATATTTCCCCAGCGACACTAAAGGAACGGCGATATATTTCCAATTTGGGGTGGTGGGCAGCTTGGAGGGGAACCTCCAGGTGGATATTGCAAAGCATTATCTTTTGTGGAAATACAGATAATGTTTAAATCACAACTATTTGTCAAGGAGTGGAGCTAGGATTTGTTTTGAGGTGAGTGCATTCACAGCAAAGGCTGTTTATTCATTTACATCATTCAGTGTCTGGCACTTTATTGTGCTGGAACCATTGTTGTCCATTATTTGAATGTTCTTTATTATCAGTTGACAGTTTATTTCTCCCTGGTCTTTCACAAATTGTTTGACCTTGCTGTTGGAATGATTACCAACCAAGTGCTCTTACATCAATAGTCATGAAGTGTTCCGAGCACATTGACCCTTAACTTCTGAGTTCCGGGGTGTTGTAACAAAGGTACTCTGGGAGCAGAGTGGCAGTATAACTCCGATTGCCACTCCATGAAAGTTACCGACCTTTATGTCAAAGTGTCATTTAGATCCTCTTGTTTCTGTGATGAATATAAGAAATTGTCATATTTTATATTTATTTTGCAGTAATGTTATTAAAAACCTGGGTTAACAATAATAGGAATAATCTTTATTGTCACAAGTAGGCTCACATGAACACTGCAATGAAGTTACTGTGAAAAGCCCCTAGTCGCCTAATTCCGGCGCCTGTTCGGGTACACGGAGGGAGAATTCAGAATGTCCAATTCACCTAACAGCACGTCTTTCGGGACTTGTGGGAGGGAACCGGAGCACCCGGAGGAAACCCACGCAGACACGGGGAGAACGTGCAGACTCCGCATAGACAGTGACCCAAGCCGGGAATTGAACCTGGGACCCTGGAGCTGTGAAGCAATAGTGCTACCCACTGTGCTACTGTGCTTCCCCATAATGTGTGTATGCGGGTTACGATGCATGCACACATTATGGCTGATCAAGAGGTGATTGAGATGTTATAAAAGTGAGATAATCTTTGGTTTGTAGGTGAAGTGTTCTGCTGATAGATTTTGAGAACCATTTACTTGTTTACAGATAGCCAGCTAATGGAATATTGTTTAGGTTTGGAGGGCCCTGGCATATAATTTATTTATGAGGGGTATTATGATTGGTCCTGGTTAAACAAGTCAAGGGACATCTTGTAAGAAGAGACAAAACAATGCCTTATGCTTTGGGCGCAGGTGAAGTAGTTAATGCAAGGACCCAGGTCTGTCTGAAGAGTCAGTAGATCCGAGAACTCTATTCTGAACAGAGATGTTTCAGTTTGGTTCTGAAAGATTCCCCCCCAAAGATCCTGCAGAGAGGAAAACAAGTAAAACTCTGGTTGTGAACTTTATTCATGAGTAGTATTTAATATATATTGGTTTGCTTAATTGGAAAATAGTGGCAGGTTTAGGAAGTAAGTTCAAGTTTCTTCTTTTCCTTCAGAACTGTACTAACTGTGAACTATAAAGCTAATTCTTTGTTGCTAATGTGGTTAATTCTGTGATTAAATTAAAGTTTGTTTTAACATATAAAATACCTACTGGCCCTGTGGGCAGTAACTGTGAACATTCCTGTGGGACAGTAACTCCTGTGGGACAGTAACTCCTGTGGGACAGTAACTCCTGTGGGGCAGTAACTCCTGTGGGACAGTAACTGTGAACACTCCTGTGGGACAGTAACTCCTGTGGGACAGTAACTCCTGTGGGACAGTAACTGTGAACATTCCTGTGGGACAGTAACTCCTGTGGGACAGTAACTCCTGTGGGACAGTAACTGTGAACACTCCTGTGGGGCAGTAACTCCTGTGGGGCAGTAACTCCTGTGGGGCAGTAACTGTGAACACTCCTGTGGGACAGTAACTCCTGTGGGGCAGTAACTGTGAACACTCCTGTGGGGCAGTAACTCCTGTGGGGCAGTAACTCCTGTGGGACAGTAACTCCTGTGGGACAGTAACTCCTGTGGGACAGTAACTCCTGTGGGGCAGTAACTCCTGTGGGACAGTAACTCCTGTGGGACAGTAACTCCTGTGGGACAGTAACTCCCGTGGGACAGTAACTCCTGTGGGACAGTAACTCCTGTGGGGCAGTAACTCCTGTGGGACAGTAACTCCTGTGGGGCAGTAACTCCTGTGGGACAGTAACTCCTGTGGGAAAGTAACTCCTGTGGGACAGTAACTCCCGTGGGACAGTAACTCCCGTGGGACAGTAACTCCTGTGGGACAGTAACTCCTGTGGGACAGTAACTCCTGTGGGGCAGTAACTCCTGTGGGACAGTAACTCCTGTGGGGCAGTAACTCCTGTGGGACAGTAACTCCTGTGGGACAGTAACTCCTGTGGGACAGTAACTCCTGTGGGACAGTAACTCCCGTGGGACAGTAACTCCTGTGGGACAGTAACTCCTGTGGGACAGTAACTCCCGTGGGACAGTAACTCCTGTGGGGCAGTAACTCCTGTGGGGCAGTAACTCCTGTGGGACAGTAACTCCCGTGGGACAGTAACTGTGAATACTCCTGTGGGACAGTAACTCCTGTGGGACAGTAACTCCTGTGGGGCAGTAACTCCTGTGGGGCAGTAACTCCTGTGGGACAGTAACTCCTGTGGGGCAGTAACTCCTGTGGGACAGTAACTCCTGTGGGACAGTAACTCCTGTGGGACAGTAACTCCTGTGGGGCAGTAACTCCTGTGGGACAGTAACTCCCGTGGGACAGTAACTCCTGTGGGACAGTAACTCCTGTGGGGCAGTAACTCCTGTGGGACAGTAACTCCTGTGGGGCAGTAACTCCTGTGGGGCAGTAACTCCTGTGGGACAGTAACTCCTGTGGGACAGTAACTCCTGTGGGACAGTAACTCCTGTGGGACAGTAACTGTGAACACTCCTGTGGGGCAGTAACTCCTGTGGGGCAGTAACTCCTGTGGGGCAGTAACTCCTGTGGGACAGTAACTCCTGTGGGACAGTAACTGTGAACACTCCTGTGGGACAGTAACTCCTGTGGGACAGTAACTCCTGTGGGACAGTAACTGTGAACACTCCTGTGGGACAGTAACTCCTGTGGGGCAGTAACTCCTGTGGGACAGTAACTCCTGTGGGACAGTAACTGTGAACACTCCTGTGGGACAGTAACTCCTGTGGGACAGTAACTGTGAACACTCCTGTGGGACAGTAACTCCTGTGGGGCAGTAACTCCTGTGGGGCAGTAACTCCTGTGGGACAGTAACTCCTGTGGGACAGTAACTCCTGTGGGACAGTAACTCCTGTGGGGCAGTAACTCCTGTGGGACAGTAACTCCTGTGGGACAGTAACTGTGAACACTCCTGTGGGCAGTAACTCCTGTGGGGCAGTAACTCCTGTGGGGCAGTAACTCCTGTGGGACAGTAACTCCTGTGGGACAGTAACTCCTGTGGGACAGTAACTGTGAACACTCCTGTGGGCAGTAACTCCTGTGGGGCAGTAACTCCTGTGGGGCAGTAACTCCTGTGGGACAGTAACTCCTGTGGGGCAGTAACTCCTGTGGGACAGTAACTCCTGTGGGACAGTAACTCCTGTGGGACAGTAACTCCTGTGGGGCAGTAACTCCTGTGGGACAGTAACTCCTGTGGGACAGTAACTCCTGTGGGACAGTAACTCCTGTGGGACAGTAACTCCTGTGGGACAGTAACTCCTGTGGGGCAGTAACTCCTGTGGGACAGTAACTCCTGTGGGACAGTAACTCCTGTGGGGCAGTAACTCCTGTGGGACAGTAACTCCTGTGGGACAGTAACTCCTGTGGGACAGTAACTCCTGTGGGGCAGTAACTCCTGTGGGACAGTAACTGTGAACACTCCTGTGGGACAGTACCATTTCCTTACAGTTTTACAAATTGAAAATATTTCAGTTCTCATCCGGGATCCTAACTTTCACATATTGATCAGTTGCAATTTGCCTATCATAATTCAATGGTTCAGGCAGCACGGTGGCGCAGTGGTTAGCACTGCAGCCTCACGGCACCGAGGTCCCATGTTCGATCCCGGCTCTGGGTCACTGTCCGTGTGGAGTTTGCACATTTTCCCAGTGTTTGCGTGGGTTTCACCCCCACAACCCAATGGTGAGCAGGGTAGGGGGATTGACCACGCTAAATTGCCCCATAATTGGGACAAATAAATTTGGTACTCTAAGTTAAAAAAAATAATAATTCAATGGTTGATGCTGTTCTGACCTTCGTCCATCTAATCCAACAGCACTCTGATCGATTAGGCCATTATGCCCAAGCTATCTTGGTTGATTTTTCTTCAGTTTTTGTTACCTTGCAACCATTCATTGCTAATTGCATGAAAATTGGGCGGCACGGTGATACAGTGGTTAGCACTGTTGCTTCACAGCGCCAGGATCCCAGGTTCGATTCCCGGCTTGGGTCACTGTCTGTGCGGAGTCTGCACGTTCTCCCCGTGTCTGTGTGGGTTTCCTCCGGGTGCTCCGGTTTCCTCCCAAAAGTCCCGAAAGACGTGCTGTTAGGTGAATTGGACATTCTGAATTCTCCCTCTGTGTACCCAAACAGACGCCGGAGTGTGGCGACTGGGGAATTTTCACAGTAACTTCAGTGTTAATGTAAACCTACTTGTGACAATAAAGATTGTTATTATTATTATTATTATTAATTGAGAAATTTATAGTCCTTGATGGCAATCCCACTCTCCAGCTTTAGATCAGTGTATTCCTTCACAACAAGACAAAACAAATGTTAGTTTCAGGAATTTACTCAGAGACAAGGTTAATAATCTCTGTGTGCTGTCTCCTTCACATTTCATCATCTACACTGGGGAAAATTTTATTTTTTAATATTTTTGGTGTCGACTCTGGTATTCTGTAAAGCAGGATTGTGGGGGCTTTGAGTACATGCAAGACTCATTTACTTAAAGTGGGAGCTGAATAACTAGGGGGAGCTGAATATCTAGGGGCTAAGTTTGATAAGCAGGCATTTAGGGTCGAGTTGGATGCTCGACAGGTACACAAGACATGGGTAGAAATTTGCATTAGGAGATAAAGGGTTGTGTTTGGTTTATTTTGTGGGAAAGGTAAAGGTCAAAAAGGAAAGATGAAAGACAAAAAACATATTTAAAGATGGGTTGGGAGCTGTGTTGGGCCTGGCCATTTAAGACCTCCTGAAGTTTGCTTTGTGCTGCGAGAGAGCTTCGAAAAGAAGCAACGTGAGCAGCCTCCAGCAACCCAGAAAAGTGGATGTTTTTTTCCAGAGAGCAGGGTTTTGTTTAAAAGTTTGGAATGTCCACAGCCAAGTGGAGGATGGAGAGAGAAGCCCTGTGACATTCCTTCGCTACAGCAACAGTGGGGTGTTCCTTGTGATATTATCGGAATGTTATAGATTAAGGATCTATAAGGACTGTTGTCTCAAGAGGTATTTATTTGTGAGTCTAACCAAGTAAGAACCTTTTGGGAGAATGTTCTGTGGGACTAATTTTAGCTATATAAATGTAATCATGTGTGTTTAAGTTTTCTTTTTTAAATACATGTTTAATTTAATATATCAAATCTCCAAAAGTGTTACTGGAATTTGTGGGTTCCTGACTTCAGTCGAGGGATTTTCTGGTGGTAAAATGCAAATGGCAAATAGCTGCGAATATTTGCCAGGTTTCCTTTTTTGGGATTTGGGTCACATGACACCACTTGCAGGATCATAAAAACACGAATGATTGTCAATCAATAAAGGTCATGAAGGATGTTGATAATACCGTAGTTGTGGTTCTTGTCAGGGCTAATGAAGGAAACTAGAAACTTAGTGGATGATAAAATGGTGCGATAACAATTCTCTTAAACTGAACAAAGAAAACAGACAAAAGAGTTAGTTATAGACATTAGGAAAAAGCCAGTTAATTATATTTCTTCATGATGTGGACATTGAAATTGCTGCTGATTACAAGTATCTAGCTATCAGAATAGTGATAATTGGATTGGAGGGAGTAATGTACAGATGTGATGGCCAAGGGACATTCACTATTATATTGCCTCTGAAAATCGATATGACTGTAGCTGAGAGTACGATCCTTTTGAATGTCTTTCCTGGTACTGCTGTCTTGGGAAATTACATTCTTTAAGGATAAAGAGATTACTGAACCAAACAGGAAGGATAAAAAAGTAAAATACTGCGATTGATCTGAAATAAAATCAGAAAATGCTGGATAAACTCAGCAAGTTTGGCAGAATCTATGGAGAGAGAAACAGAGTTAACGTTTCGAAAAAGAGTCATGCAGACTCGAAATGTTATCTTGGTTTCTCTGTCTGCACACGCTGCCAGGCGTGCTGAGCTTATCCAGAATTTGCTGTTTTTATTTCAGCGGGAAGGGTATTTGGAAAGCTTTGGCGGGATTCTCCGACCCCCCCTGCTGGGTTGGAGAACCCCCGGGGTGAGGCGCGAATCCCGCCGCACCGCCCTGACGCCAGATTCTCGGGCGGTGGGAGGGATTACCGGCACGTGGTCGGGGGCCATTGGCAGCGCCCTGCCCTCCCCCCGGCGACTCACCCGCCCCGATGGGCCGAGCGGCTGTCCATTTTTGGCCAGCCCTGCTGGCATGAATCACTCCCCACACGCATGGCGGGACCTGGCAGGTGGTCCTCGAGGGAGTGTGGGGGGACGTGGGTGGATCCGACCACAGGGCGGCCCCCATGGTGGCCTGGCCCGTGGTCAGGGCCCACCGAGCTGAGGGCGATCTTGTTCCACGCCGAGTTCCTGTTGGGCTTCGCCATATTGCCCAGGGGCCAGCGTGGAGAAGACGCAAAAATACGTCGGCCGGTCTGCGCATGCGCGGAATCACGTCAGCCGTTCCGCGCATGCGTAAGCTCACACTGGCCATTCCGCGCATGTGCGAACTCGCGCCGGCCCTTCAGCGCCGGCTGGAGCGGCACCAACCCCTCCGGCGTCCACCTAGCCCCCGAAAATGTGGAGAATTCCGATCTTTCTTAATAAAATCTGCTCTTGAAGAATTTTGAAGAAAATTTTAGTCTGTTTATTTGTAACTGTACAGATCAAAAACTAAGGAATAGATATGGTATTGTATGGCCCAAGGAAGAACTGATTAGCTTTAGGTGAAGATGGAGATCTGAATCCTGGAGGTTTTAAAAGATCTGTCAATATTGGGAGATGGTGTGAATTAACTTATTTCTAGAATGTTGTGGGTTGCTTTATTTAGAATGTTGTTGATTGTTTTAGAATGCTGTAGATTGTCACAGCCGTCCAAATGTGAGCAGAGTTTTCAGAGCAGGTTGTTGGGCGTGGATTTGCCTGAAGCCTCCTTAATGAGATGGAAGCTCTCAATAAAATATTTCTTTTTTTGATTTGCAATTGCAGGATATCAACCAGGCAGGGAAAACCATAAGAATGAGCTATGTAATTGCGTTAACGTGGCATTGCAGAGGTGTGCACTTTGCTGAGCGCACCCTTTGTTTGTTACCGTAGGGGTCAGCTAAAAACTTTTCTTTTTACTCCCTTTCATTCTGTGTTACAGCTTTGTCCATCACGGCACAATTCTGGATTGTGAAGACAAAGACTGGGACTTTACCATGAACCTTAATGTTCGCAGCATGTATTTGATGATCAGAACCTTTTTACCGAAGGTAAGTCCCTTGGGATCCCAGTGAGTGGGAGACCTCACTATTCCAGCGCTGCCATTCAACTGTAGGCTTAAACTAAGATAAAGATCCTGACTACCAGGGTATTTTACTGAGAAGACAAAGACATTTCTTTCTGAGTAACAATAAACCGTTGGGCAAATAATCAGTAATGTGGCAACAGTATCATGGTAACTAAGTGAGAGATCTGAAGAAAGGATCTTATACAACATAGAATTGTCCAGTCTCTGCATTTCAGAAACATAGAATTTACAGTGCAGAAGGAGTCCATTTGGCCCATTGAGTCTGCACTGGCCCTTGGAAAGAGCACCCTACTTAAGCCCACACCTCCACCCTATCCCCATAGCCCAGTAACCCCTCCTCACCTTTTTGGACACTAAGGGCAATTTAGCACGGTCAGTCCACCTAACCTGCCCGTCTTTGGACTGTGGGAGGTAACCGGAGCACCCGGAGGAAACCCACGCAGACACGGGGAGAACGTGCAGACTCTGCACAGGCAGTGACCCAGTGGGGAATCAAACCTGGGACCCTGGCGCTGTGAAGCCACAGTGCTAGCCACTGTGCTACCGTGCTGCCCACCAGTCACTCAGTCCAACCAGTCTGCATTGGTATTTATTCTTCACACAAGCAGGGTAATGTCAAGGTAATGTCAGGGTAATGTCAGGGTAATGTCAGGGTAATGTCAGGGTAATGTCAGGCCCACAATGAATGTAAACCCTCAATTTTCTTGAAGCTATTCCTTCACCAACACCTTAACTGCACCATGGAAGAGGGGCTGCACCATGGAAGAGGGGCTGCACCATGGAAGAGGGGCTGCACCATGGAAGAGGGGCTGCACCATGGAAGAGGGGCTGCACCATGGAAGAGGGGCTGCACCATGGAAGAGGGGCTGCACCATGGAAGAGGGGCTGTGCTGATAACCGTGGTTATAATGAAACTGTCGGAGTTAACGCCATCACTGCACCTCATTTCTCAAATACCCACATTTTCTCATTGAACCGTATCAATAAATGCCTCTATCCTGCCAATTAGAGTAATCAGTGGGTACTGTATCCTTGCCCTTATCTTACTGGTCTAGTAATACAGAGGCCAGGTCTAATGATCTGGAGATGAAAGTTTATCACCGGAATTCTCCGCAAGGCCCGATGCTGTTGTGAAACCTGGTGAGGTTCACGACGGCGTCGGAAGCCTCTCCCGGCCCCCTATTCTCCCCTACCCGGGGGGATAGGCGGGCAGCACCGGGAAACTCGGCGGCCGGGCCTTGTCCCTGGCTTCAAGGCCCGGCGCACCAAGAATGACGCCGCGGCGGAGCCTAATGACGTCAGCCGCGTATGCGCGGGTTGGACAGCTCAAACCCGCACATGCGCGGTTGCCGTCTTTCCCCTCAGCCGCCCCGCAAGACGTGGCGGCTTGATCTTGCGGGGCGGCGGAGGGGAAAGAGTGCGTCCCCTTGAGACGCCGGCCCGACGATCGGTGGGCACCGATCGTGGGCCAGTCCCCCCCCCCCCCCCCCCCGAGCACGGTCGTGGTGCTCGATCCCCGAGCCGCCCCCCACAGGCCCCACATTTACCTGGCGCGCCATGTTCACGATGCAGCGACCAGGTGTGGTTGCCGCCGTCGTGAACAGGTCGGGAACGGCAGGCCGCTTGGCCCATCGGGGTCGGACAATCGCACGGCGGCCCGCGTTTCTCCGAGCGGCCTGTCGGAAAACCGGACACGCCATTTTGGGGGGGGGGAGAATAGCGGGAGGTGCGGGAGCGGACCTCCCGCTATTCTCCCACCCATTGTGGTTGCGGAGAATCGCGGCCATTATCTTCACACTATTGCAGCTGGGTTTAATTAAATACATCTGGTTGTATTGGTAATGGTGGCTGAACCACTGGATTGTCATCTGCTTCACGACTGCCTTTTAGTCCGGTTCAAAATACAAAGGGGGCAATTAGTGAATTTGCCATCGAAAGCCCCCCAGAAACCCGGAAAGATCAATCATTGGGAAAACCAGGGAGGAGAATCTGTGAGGATCTCCTCCACCAACCACAGGCTGTGGGTTCTCCCACACTCGCGACTGATAGGCTAACGAGCCTATCTGCATTAGCCTATCAGCAGCAAGCATGGGAGAGAAACAAGCAGTGATTGAAAGAGCAGCAGAAAAGTGATTGGTTGTTATCAGCCTGAGCACAGGAATGGCGGAGACTCAGATCTGTCACCTTGTCAGCCACCATGATTTCTATGTCTCGAGCTGTGCCAACAACTTTATTTATTTTTCTCTTATTTTTAAATTTAGAGTACCCAATTCATTTATTCCATTCCAATTAAGGGGCAGCTTAGCGTGGCCAATCCACCTACCCGGCACATCTTTGGGTTGTGGGGGTGAAACCCACGCAGACACGGGGAGAATGTGCAAACTCCACACAGACAGTGACCCAGGGCAGGGATTGAACCTGGAACTTCGGAGCCTTGAGGCAGCAGTGCTAGCCACAGCGCCATGGTGCTGCCCCCCCGCTGTGCCAACAATGACGGTCCCACTAACGACGGGGGGGGGGGGGGGGGGGGGGGGGGCTGACATAACATTCAATATTTGCACCTGATGACACATCCAAGCAGTGGAACCGTGTCGAGAGGCAATGATTGGCTGGAGACGGCCACAGATTTTGCTTTTTTAGTGCTTTCTGAGGGCCAGGAACAGCAGGTGTGTTCCCCCAGGCCCGGGAATAAAATGTCCAGCTGCAGCCTTCTGATCCCGTGCCCTACCTGATTGACTGTCAGGAACCATCCTCACTGGCCATCAGCTGCAACATCCCTGCTCCCAACCACCAGCCAACCAGTAAATAAGGCTCCACTGTTAAACTCGGCAGGGCATCTACCCTAACAGTCCTGCTCTGCAATCTCCCAGCAGGCTAGCACACTCACTCTCTGTCTCCCAGTAAAAATTCCCGCCTGTGTCCTTGGGCTAAATAACATTCACTATTCAGCAACTCGGGGTTAGAATGTATGGATGTCGGGTAAGGACAGAATGGAATTTAACTTCATTGTTGGTAACGATGAACATGTATCTAATAATAATCTCTATTATTGGCACAAGTAGGCTTACATTAACACTGCAATGAAGTTACTGTGAAAGTCCCCTAGTTGCCACATTCCGGCGCCTGTTCGGGTACACAGAGGGAGAATTCAGAATGTCCAAATTACCCATCAGCACGTCTTTCAGGACTAGTGGGAGGAAACCGGAGCACCCGGAGGAAACCCACGCAGACTCAGGGAGAGCGTGCAGACTCTGCACAGACAGTGACCCAGGGCTGGGATTCGAACCCGGGTCTCTGGCACTGTGAAGAAACAATGCTAACCACTGTGCTACCGTGTCGCCCACAGTCTTACACTAGTCTTACACTCACAGAATCGTCAATTCTGTGGCTTGTTAAATGCGTCAGAATAAGACCATAAGACCATAAGACATAGGAGTGGAAGTAAGGCCATTCGGCCCATCGAGTCCACTCCGCCATTCAATCATGGCTGATGGGCATTTCAACTCCACCTACCAGCATTCTCCCCATAGCCCTTAATTCCTCGCGAATCTTCAGTGTAGACGCAGAAAACATATTTAATACATCAGACTAATATAAGGGAACCTGAATTTAATCAAGAAAGAATGAAAAGCTGCCGTTACTATAATGCCTTCAAGATGTTCCAGTACAATTCACACAGAAATCTGCTGCAAACAGCAATGAGATGTGACCTGTTATGTTGTGTGAGTGGGTGGGAGTTGTGGGGGCCGAGCCGGGGGGGGGGGGGGGGGGGGGGAGGTGGGCTGAGATGCTGCTGGTGGATTAAAGAGGTTCCCGAGCATCCCCATCTTCGATGATGTACCTACACCATGGGGACATGGGGACTGCAGCAGGTCAGGAAGGCAGCTCACCCACATGGGCAATTAGAGATGGGCAATAATGCTGCCCTGGCATCTCTCCCATTCCAATCAACAACAAAGCCAATCTTCTGATAAATTATCCCATCGAAGGAAACTGTCTTGTTTCAGTAAATGTGGGGCGTGATTTTCAGGGTTAGTTTGCTGCTGGCACTAATCCCGTTACGGCCACTAAATTTCCCGAAGGGGCCAGAATGGGATTTGCACCGGCAAGTTCCCCAAAAAGGGAGTGAAGCTGATTTGCATCAACGGAAATGGAATGAAACGGTTTACGCTGCAACGTCAGCCCCGTAACATACACCCCCCCCCCCGGGCTGAGAACACCCCCCCCCCCCGCCCACCCCCGGGCTGAGAACCCTCCCCTCTCCCCCCCAGGCTGAGAACACCCCCCCCGGGCTGAGAACCCTCCCCTCTCCCCCCAGGCTGAGAACACCCCCCCCCCCGGGCTGAGAATAATCCCACTCCACCCCCCACCCCCCAGCTGAGAGAGCCCCCCCCCCCACCCCCGGGCTGAGAACGCTCCCCCCCGAGGGGACCCTGCCAGGGGATACCCCTCCTCCATTGTGGTGGGGGGAGGGAAGAAGAAGATTCCCCACCAACACCTCTGTGGTGACAGGGGCCTCCAAAACTTATGGGATGGGGGGGTCCTCCATGGCAGTGGGGGGGTGGGAGGGAGTTTATTTTTCCCGTGGATAGGGGCATCCTATAAAGATGGTGCCCCGATATCTGTGGAGTCAGCCTTGGCACCTCTATCAGGCCCCCACCCCGCCAGTGATGGAGCAAACCGACACCCCAGCAATTTCCTATTGACGGTGTTTCTGGAGCGAAACACGATGGGTTTCTGTCAGAACCTGACACTTGGCCGTGTTTATGGAGAATTCCACCTTTGTCTTTTCCTCCTTTTAAGGATAATTTGTTTTTTGGGTTTCAGTTACTGGTAAGTTTCACACTTACGTAAGTATCATAGAATTATAGAATTTACTGTGCAGAACGAGGCCATTCAGCCCATCGAGTCTGCACCGGCCCTTACAAAGAGCACCCTACCCAACCCCACGTATCTACCCTATCCCAGTAACCCCAACTAACCTTTTCTGGACACTAAGGGCAATTTAGCACGGCCAATCCACCTAACCTGCACATCTTTGGACTTGTGGGAGGAAACCGGAGCACCCGGAGGAAACCCACGCAGACACGGGGAGAACGTGCAGACTCCGCACAGACAGTGACCCAGTGGGGAATCGAACCTGGGACCCTGGAGCTCTGAAGCAGCAGTGCTAACCACTGTGCTACCATGCTGTCCTAGTATGCTCTTGATGACTGTCACAAATATTTTATTCCAATAAATTTACAATTTGTTATCAAGAAAGGGTTTAGATGAAAACATTAATGTCAGTGTACTTGGAATGTCCTCCTGTCTATACAACAGGTGTGGTTGAGATTGTAACGCAGCCTGCAGATTGATTTTGTCAGTTAAATCTGTACCGATCATTATGTGAACAAACCTGCTCAGCCTGTTTCTTTCATTGCTTTTCTTTTTAAATGCAGATGCTTGCTCAGAACTCTGGCAATATCATCAATATGTCCTCTGTGGTATCGAGCATCAAAGGTGAATAATTGGCACTGTCACATATCACTCACCCACTGTCAAAACTAATCAGAAAGCAGGACAAATTGTCCCTCTGATTCCTATTCATTTCTTTAAAAGCATCTGTTCCAGAGCGCACAATCTGATTTGGCTGCTTCTTCCCTCATAATATTCAACAACTGATCATCATTGCCCTCGTATCCAATCACAAACCAAATCCTGATCTCCCAGCTGACATGCTGAATGATGGTGGCCTCCCCGTGTCAAACTTAAATGATCCAAAGTGGTGGACCAGACCAACATTGTTTTACAATTCAATGTTTCATGCAATCAGACACAGGTCTTTAATTTTTTTCTTTTTCCAAATTTCCCTCCTCTTGTCTGATTCCTTGTTGCAATGTCCCGTTATATTGAGATATCAAAGATGCCAACAGAGAAGGTGTCAGCCAATCAACATCCTGCAGCTCAGTCTAGGAATTATCCTTCTTGCTCGTAAATTCTTCAATCTCATGTCCCATTTCTAGGAAGTGCTAAGCCAACGCAATACTGCAAAGTAAATTAATTGTCAGAGATTCATTCATTGTTTTCAGTCAGAATAGTGTCCTCGCAGTTAGCGTCACAGTGAAGCAGCCTGGGAACGGTGTCCTCACAGTCAGCATCACAGTGAAGCAGCCTGGGAACAGTGTCCTCACAGTCAGCGTCACAGTGAAGCAGTCTGGGAACGGTGTCCCCGCAGTTAGCGTCACAGTGAAGCAGTCTGGGAACGGTGTCCTCGCAGTCAGCGTCACAGTGAAGCAGTCTGGGAACGGTGTCCCCGCAGTTAGCGTCACAGTGAAGCAGTCTGGGAACGGTGTCCCCGCAGTTAGCGTCACAGTGAAGCAGTCTGGGAACGGTGTCCTCACAGTCAGCATCACAGTGAAGCAGTCTGGGAACAGTGTCCTCACAGTCAGCGTCACAGTGAAGCAGTCTGGGAACAGTGTCCTCGCAGTCAGGGTCACAGTGAAGCAGTCTGGGAACGGTGTCCTCGCAGTTAGCGTCACAGTGAAGCAGTCTGGGAACGGTGTCCTCGCAGTCAGCGTCACAGTGAAGCAGTCTGGGAACGGTGTCCTCGCAGTTAGCGTCACAGTGAAGCAGTCTGGGAACGGTGTCCTCGCAGCCAGCGTCACAGTGAAGCAGCCTGGGAACGGTGTTCTCGCAGTCAGCATCACAGTGAAGCAGCCTGGGAACGGTGTCCTCGCAGTTAGCGTCACAGTGAAGCAGTCTGGGAACGGTGTCCTCACAGTGTCACAGTGAAGCAGTTTGGGAACGGTGTCCTCGCAGTTAGCGTCACAGTGAAGCAGTCTGGGAACGGTGTCCTCACAGTGTCACAGTGAAGCAGCCTGGGAACGGTGTCCTCGCAGTTAGCGTCACAGTGAAGCAGTCTGGGAACGGTGTCCTCACAGTGTCACAGTGAAGCAGCCTGGGAACGGTGTCCTCGCAGTCAGCGTCACAGTGAAGCAGTCTGGGAACGGTGTCCTCGCAGTCAGCGTCACAGTGAAGCAGTTTGGGAACGGTGTCCTTGCAGTCAGCGTCACAGTGAAGCAGTCTGGGAACGGTGTCCTCACAGTCAGCATCACAGTGAAGCAGTCTGGGAACACTGTCCTCGCAGTCAGTGTCACAGTGAAGCAGTCTGGGAACGGTGTCCTCACAGTGAGCGTCACAGTGAAGCAGTCTGGGAACGGTGTCCTCGCAGTTAGCGTCACAGTGAAGCAGTCTGGGAACGGTGTCCTCGCAGTTAGTGTCACAGTGAAGCAGTCTGGGAACAGTGTCCTCGCAGTCAGCGTCACAGTGAAGCAGTCTGGGAACGGTGTCGTCGCAGTCAGCGTCACAGTGAAGCAGTCTGGGAACGGTGTCCTCGCAGTCAGCATCACAGTGAAGCAGTCTGGGAACGGTGTCCTCGCAGTCAGCGTCACAGTGAAGCAGTCTGGGAACAGTGTCCACGCAGTCAGTGTCACAGTGAAGCAGTCTGGGAACAGTGTCCTCGCAGTCAGCGTCGCAGTGAAGCAGTCTGGGAACGGTGTCCTCGCAGTCAGTGTCACAGTGAAGCAGTCTGGGAACAGTGACCTCACAGCGTCACAGTGAAGCAGTCTGGGAACGGTGTCCTCGCAGTCAGCGTCACAGTGAAGCAGTCTGGGAACAGTGTCCTCGCAGTCAGCGTCACAGTGAAGCATTCTGGGAACGGTGTCCTCGCAGTTAGCGTCACAGTGAAGCAGTCTGGGAACGGTGTCCTCGCAGTGAAGCAGTCTGGGAACAGTGTCCTCGCAGTCAGTGTGACAGTGAAGCAGTCTGGGAACGGTGTCCTCGCAGTCAGCATCACAGTGAAGCAGTCTGGGAACAGTGTCCTCGCAGTCAGCGTCACAGTGAAGCAGCCTGGGAACGGTGTCCTCACAGACAGCGTCACAGTGAAGCAGTCTGGGAACGGTGTCCTCGCAGTCAGCGTCACAGTGAAGCAGCCTGGGAACGGTGTCCTCACAGTCAGCGTCACAGTGAAGCAGTCTGGGAACGGTGTCCTCACAGTCAGCGTCACAGTGAAGCAGTCTGGGAACGGTGTCCTGCAGTCAGCGTCACAGTGAAGCAGTCTGGGAACAGTGTCCTCGCAGTCAGCGTCACAGTGAAGCAGCCTGGGAACGGTGTCCACGCAGTCAGCGTCACAGTGAAGCAGTCTGGGAACGGTGTCCTCGCAGTCAGCGTCACAGTGAAGCAGTCTGGGAACGGTGTCCTCACCGTCAGTGTCACAGTGAAGCAGTCTGGGAACGGTGTCCTCACAGCGTCACAGTGAAGCAGTCTGGGAACGGTGTCCTCACAGTCAGTGTCACAGTGAAGCAGTCTGGGAACGGTGTCCTCACAGTCAGTGTCACAGTGAAGCAATCTGGGAACGGTGTCCTCGCAGTCAGCATCACAGTGAAGCAGTCTGGGAACGGTGTCCTCGCAGTCAGCGTCACAGTGAAGCAGTCTGGGAACAGTGTCCTCGCAGTCAGCGTCACAGTGAAGCAGTCTGGGAACGGTGTCCTCGCAGTCAGCGTCACAGTGAAGCAGTCTGGGAACGGTGTCCTCACAGTCAGTGTCACAGTGAAGCAGTCTGGGAACGGTGTCCTCGCAGTCAGCGTCACAGTGAAGCAGTCTGGGAACGGTGTCCTCGCAGTCAGCGTCACAGTGAAGCAGTCTGGGAACAGTGTCCACGCAGTCAGCGTCACAGTGAAGCAGTCTGGGAACAGTGTCCTCGCAGTCAGTGTCACAGTGAAGCAGTCTGGGAACGGTGCCCTCGCAGTCAGCGTCACAGTGAAGCAGTCTGGGAACGGTGTCCTCACAGTGAGCGTCACAGTGAAGCAGTCTGGGAATGGTGTCCTCACAGTCAGCGTCACAGTGAAGCAGCCTGGGAACGGTGTCCTCGCAGTCAGCGTCACAGTGAAGCAGTCTGGGAACGGTGTCGTCGCAGTGAAGCAGTCTGGGAACGGTGTCGTCGCAGTGAAGCAGTCTGGGAACGGTGTCCTGCAGTCAGCGTCACAGTGAAGCAGTCTGGGAAAGGTGTCCTCGCAGCGTCACAGTGAAGCAGTCTGGGAACGGTGTCGTCGCAGTGAAGCAGTCTGGGAACAGTGTCCTGCAGTCAGCGTCACAGTGATGCAGTCTGGGAACGGTGTCCTCGCAGTCAGCGTCACAGTGAAGCAGTCTGGGAACGGTGTCCTGCAGTCAGAGTCACAGTGAAGCAGACTGGGAACGGTGTCCTCGCAGTCAGTGTCGCAGTGAAGCAGTCTGGGAACGGTGTCCTGCAGTCAGCATCACAGTGAAGCAGTCTGGGAACGGTGTCCTCGCAGTGTCACAGTGAAGCAGTCTGGGAACAGTGTCCTCGCAGTCAGCGTCGCCGTGAAGCAGCCTGGGAACGGTGTCCTCACTGCGTCACAGTGAAGCAGTCTGGGAACAGTGTCCTCACAGTGAAGCAGTCGGGGAACGGTGTCCTCGCAGTCAGTGTCACAGTGAAGCAGTCTGGGAACAGTGTCCTCGCAGTCAGCGTCACAGTGAAGCAGTCTGGGAACGGTGTCCTCACAGTCAGCGTCACAGTGAAGCAGTCTGGGAACGGTGTCCTCGCAGTCAGCGTCACAGTGAAGCAGTCTGGGAACAGTGTCCTCACAGTGAAGCAGTCGGGGAACGGTGTCCTCGCAGTCAGTGTCACAGTGAAGCAGTCTGGGAACGGTGTCCCCGCAGTCAGTGTCACAGTGAAGCAGTCTGGGAACAGTGTCCTCGCAGTCAGCGTCACAGTGAAGCAGCCTGGGAACGGTGTCGTCGCAGTGAAGCAGCCTGGGAACGGTGTCCTCGCAATCAGTGTCACAGTGAAGCAATCTGGGAACGGTGTCCTCGCAGTCAGCGTCACAGTGAAGCAGTCTGGGAATGGTGTCCTTGCAGTCAGCGTCACAGTGAAGCAGTCTGGGAACAGTGTCCTCGCAGTCAGCGTCACAGTGAAGCAGTCTGGGAACGGTGTCCTCGCAGTCAGCGTCACAGTGAAGCAGTCTGGGAACGGTGTCCTCACAGTCAGTGTCACAGTGAAGCAGTCTGGGAACGGTGTCCTCACAGTCAGTGTCACAGTGAAGCAGTCTGGGAACGGTGTCCTCGCAGTCAGCGTCACAGTGAAGCAGTCTGGGAACGGTGTCCTCGCAGTCAGCGTCACAGTGAAGCAGTCTGGGAACAGTGTCCACGCAGTCAGCGTCACAGTGAAGCAGTCTGGGAACAGTGTCCTCGCAGTCAGTGTCACAGTGAAGCAGTCTGGGAACGGTGCCCTCGCAGTCAGCGTCACAGTGAAGCAGCCTGGGAACAGTGTCCTCGCAGTCAGCGTCACAGTGAAGCAGTCTGGGAACGGTGTCCTCACAGTGAGCGTCACAGTGAAGCAGTCTGGGAATGGTGTCCTCGCAGTCAGCGTCACAGTGAAGCAGCCTGGGAACAGTGTCCTCGCAGTCAGCATCGCAGTGAAGCAGTCTGGGAACAGTGTCCTCGCAGTCAGTGTCACAGTGAAGCAGTCTGGGAACGGTGTCCTCACAGTGAGCGTCACAGTGAAGCAGTCTGGGAATGGTGTCCTCACAGTCAGCGTCACAGTGAAGCAGCCTGGGAACGGTGTCCTCGCAGTCAGCGTCACAGTGAAGCAGTCTGGGAACGGTGTCGTCGCAGTGAAGCAGTCTGGGAACGGTGTCGTCGCAGTGAAGCAGTCTGGGAACGGTGTCCTGCAGTCAGCGTCACAGTGAAGCAGTCTGGGAAAGGTGTCCTCGCAGCGTCACAGTGAAGCAGTCTGGGAACGGTGTCGTCGCAGTGAAGCAGTCTGGGAACAGTGTCCTGCAGTCAGCGTCACAGTGATGCAGTCTGGGAACGGTGTCCTCGCAGTCAGCGTCACAGTGAAGCAGTCTGGGAACGGTGTCCTGCAGTCAGCGTCACAGTGAAGCAGTCTGGGAACGGTGTCCTCACAGTCAGCGTCACAGTGAAGCAGTCTGGGAACGGTGTCCTGCAGTCAGCATCACAGTGAAGCAGTCTGGGAACGGTGTCCTCGCAGTGTCACAGTGAAGCAGTCTGGGAACAGTGTCCTCGCAGTCAGCGTCGCCGTGAAGCAGCCTGGGAACGGTGTCCTCACTGCGTCACAGTGAAGCAGTCTGGGAACAGTGTCCTCACAGTGAAGCAGTCGGGGAACGGTGTCCTCGCAGTCAGTGTCACAGTGAAGCAGTCTGGGAACAGTGTCCTCGCAGTCAGCGTCACAGTGAAACAGTCTGGGAACGGTGTCCTCACAGTCAGCGTCACAGTGAAGCAGTCTGGGAACGGTGTCCCTCGCAGTCAGCGTCACAGTGAAGCAGTCTGGGAACAGTGTCCTCACAGTGAAGCAGTCGGGGAACGGTGTCCTCGCAGTCAGTGTCACAGTGAAGCAGTCTGGGAACGGTGTCCCCGCAGTCAGTGTCACAGTGAAGCAGTCTGGGAACAGTGTCCTCGCAGTCAGCGTCACAGTGAAGCAGCCTGGGAACGGTGTCGTCGCAGTGAAGCAGCCTGGGAACGGTGTCCTCGCAATCAGTGTCACAGTGAAGCAGTCTGGGAATGGTGTCCTGCAGTCAGCGTCACAGTGAAGCAGTCTGGGAACAGTGTCCTCGCAGTCAGTGTCACAGTGAAGCAGCCTGGGAACGGTGTCCTCGCAGTCAGCGTCACAGTGAAGCAGTCTGGGAACAGTGTCCCCGCAGTGAAGCAGTCTGGGAACAGTGTCCTCGCAGTCAGCGTCACAGTGAAGCAGCCTGGGAACGGTGTCCTCGCAGTCAGTGTCACAGTGAAGCAGCCTGGGAACAGTGTCCTCACTGCGTCACAGTGAAGCAGTCTGGGAACGGTGTCCTGCAGTCAGCGTCACAGTGAAGCAGTCTGGGAACAGTGTCCTCACAGTCAGTGTCACAGTGAAGCAGTCTGGGAACAGTGTCCTCGCAGTCAGTGTCACAGTGAAGCAGTCTGGGAACGGTGTCCTGCAGTCAGCGTCACAGTGAAGCAGTCTGGGAACAGTGTCCTCACAGTCAGCGTCACAGTGAAGCAGTCTGGGAACAGTGTCCTCGCAGTCAGTGTCACAGTGAAGCAGTCTGGGAACGGTGTCCTGCAGTCAGCGTCACAGTGAAGCAGTCTGGGAACAGTGTCCTCACAGTCAGTGTCACAGTGAAGCAGTCTGGGAACAGTGTCCTCGCAGTCAGTGTCACAGTGAAGCAGTCTGGGAACAGTGTCCTCACAGTCAGTGTCACAGTGAAGCAGTCTGGGAACGGTGTCCTCGCAGTCAGCGTCACAGTGAAGCAGTCTGGGAACGGTGTCCTGCAGTCAGCGTCACAGTGAAGCAGTCTGGGAACAGTGTCCTCACAGTCAGTGTCACAGTGAAGCAGTCTGGGAACGGTGTCCTCGCAGTCAGTGTCACAGTGAAGCAGTCTGGGAACAGTGTCCTGCAGTCAGCGTCACAGTGAAGCAGTCTGGGAACAGTGTCCTCGCAGTCAGTGTCACAGTGAAGCAGTCTGGGAACAGTGTCCTCGCAGTCAGTGTCACAGTGAAGCAGTCTGGGAACAGTGTCCTCGCAGTCAGCGTCACAGTGAAGCAGTCTGGGAACAGTGTCCTCGCAGTCAGCGTCACAGTGAAGCAGTCTGGGAACGGTGTCCTGCAGTCAGCGTCACAGTGAAGCAGTCTGGGAACAGTGTCCTGCAGTCAGCGTCACAGTGAAGCAGTCTGGGAACGGTGTCCTGCAGTCAGCGTCACAGTGAAGCAGTCTGGGAACAGTGTCCTGCAGTCAGCGTCACAGTGAAGCAGTCTGGGAACAGTGTCCTCACAGTCAGTGTCACAGTGAAGCAGTCTGGGAACGGTGTCCTCGCAGTCAGCGTCACAGTGAAGCAGTCTGGGAACGGTGTCCTCGCAGTCAGTGTCACAGTGAAGCAGTCTGGGAACGGTGTCCTGCAGTCAGCGTCACAGTGAAGCAGTCTGGGAACGGTGTCCTCGCAGTGTCACAGTGAAGCAGTCTGGGAACGGTGTCCTGGCAGTCAGCGTCACAGTGAAGCAGTCTGGGAACGGTGTCCTCGCAGTCAACGTCACAGTGAAGCAGTCTGGGAACGGTGTCCTGCAGTCAGTGTCACAGTGAAGCAGTCTGGGAACAGTGTCCTCGCAGTCAGCGTCGCCGTGAAGCAGCCTGGGAACGGTGTAGTCGCAGTGAAGCAGTCTGGGAACGGTGTCCTGCAGTCAGTGTCACAGTGAAGCAGTCTGGGAACAGTGTCCTCGCAGTCAGCGTCACAGTGAAGCAGTCTGGGAACGGTGTCCTCGCAGTGAAGCAGTCGGGGAACGGTGTCCTCGCAGTCAGCGTCACAGTGAAGCAGTCTGGGAACGGTGTCCTCGCAGTCAGCGTCGCAGTGAAGCAGTCTGGGAACGGTGTCCTCGCAGTCAGTGTCACAGTGAAGCAGTCTGGGAACAGTGCCCTCGCAGTCAGCGTCACAGTGAAGCAGTCTGGGAACGGTGTCCTCGCAGTCAGCGTCACAGTGAAGCAGTCTGGGAACGGTGTCCTCGCAATCAGTGTCACAGTGAAGCAGTCTGGGAACGGTGTCCTCGCAATCAGTGTCACAGTGAAGCAGTCTGGGAACGGTGTCCTCGCAATCAGTGTCACAGTGAAGCAGTCTAGGAACGGTGTCCTGCAGTCAGCGTCACAGTGAAGCAGTCTGGGAACAGTGTCCTTGCAGTCAGTGTCACAGTGAAGCAGCCTGGGAACGGTGTCCTCGCAGTCAGCGTCACAGTGAAGCAGTCTGGGAACGGTGTCCTCGCAGTCAGTGTCACAGTGAAGCAGTCTGGGAACAGTGTCCTCACTGCGTCACAGTGAAGCAGTCTGGGAACGGTGTCCTGCAGTCAGCGTCACAGTGAAGCAGTCTGGGAACAGTGTCCTCACAGTCAGTGTCACAGTGAAGCAGTCTGGGAACAGTGTCCTCGCAGTCAGTGTCACAGTGAAGCAGCCTGGGAACGGTGTCCTGCAGTCAGCGTCACAGTGAAGCAGTCTGGGAACAGTGTCCTCGCAGTCAGCGTCACAGTGAAGCAGTCTGGGAATGGTGTCCTGCAGTCAGCGTCACAGTGAAGCAGTCTGGGAATGGTGTCCTGCAGTCAGCGTCACAGTGAAGCAGTCTGGGAATGGTGTCCTGCAGTCAGCGTCACAGTGAAGCAGTCTGGGAACAGTGTCCTCACAGCGTCACAGTGAAGCAGTCTGGGAACGGTGTCCGCACAGTCAGCGTCACAGTGAAGCAGTCTGGGAACGGTGTCCTCGCAGCGTCACAGTGAAGCAGTCTGGGAACAGTGTCCTCGCAGTCAGCGTCACAGTGAAGCAGTTTGGGAACGGTGTCCTCACAGCGTCACAGTGAAGCAGCCTGGGAACAGTGTCCTCGCAGTCAGCGTCACAGTGAAGCAGTCTGGGAACAGTGTCCTCGCAGTCAGCGTCACAGTGAAGCAGTTTGGGAACGGTGTCCTCACAGCGTCACAGTGAAGCAGCCTGGGAACAGTGTCCTCGCAGTCAGCGTCACAGTGAAGCAGTCTGGGAACAGTGTCCTCACAGCGTCACAGTGAAGCAGCCTGGGAACAGTGTCCTCGCAGTCAGCGTCACAGTGAAGCAGTCTGGGAACAGTGTCCTCGCAGTCAGCGTCACAGTGAAGCAGTTTGGGAACGGTGTCCTCACAGCGTCACAGTGAAGCAGCCTGGGAACAGTGTCCTCGCAGTCAGCGTCACAGTGAAGCAGTCTGGGAACAGTGTCCTCACTGCGTCACAGTGAAGCAGTCTGGGAACAGTGTCCTCACAGTGAAGCAGTCGGGGAACGGTGTCCTCGCAGTCAGTGTCACAGTGAAGCAGTCTGGGAACAGTGTCCTCGCAGTCAGCGTCACAGTGAAACAGTCTGGGAACGGTGTCCTCACAGTCAGCGTCACAGTGAAGCAGTCTGGGAACGGTGTCCTCGCAGTCAGCGTCACAGTGAAGCAGTCTGGGAACAGTGTCCTCACAGTGAAGCAGTCGGGGAACGGTGTCCTCGCAGTCAGTGTCACAGTGAAGCAGTCTGGGAACGGTGTCCCCGCAGTCAGTGTCACAGTGAAGCAGTCTGGGAACAGTGTCCTCGCAGTCAGCGTCACAGTGAAGCAGCCTGGGAACGGTGTCGTCGCAGTGAAGCAGCCTGGGAACGGTGTCCTCGCAATCAGTGTCACAGTGAAGCAATCTGGGAACGGTGTCCTCGCAGTCAGCATCACAGTGAAGCAGTCTGGGAACGGTGTCCTCGCAGTCAGCGTCTCAGTGAAGCAGTCTGGGAACGGTGTCCTCGCAGTCAGCGTCACAGTGAAGCAGTCTGGGAACAGTGTCCTCGCAGTCAGCGTCACAGTGAAGCAGTCTGGGAACGGTGTCCTCGCAGTCAGCGTCACAGTGAAGCAGTCTGGGAACGGTGTCCTCACAGTCAGTGTCACAGTGAAGCAGTCTGGGAACGGTGTCCTCGCAGTCAGTGTCACAGTGAAGCAGTCTGGGAACGGTGTCCTCACAGTCAGTGTCACAGTGAAGCAGTCTGGGAACGGTGTCCTCGCAGTCAGCGTCACAGTGAAGCAGTCTGGGAACGGTGTCCTCGCAGTCAGCGTCACAGTGAAGCAGTCTGGGAACAGTGTCCACGCAGTCAGCGTCACAGTGAAGCAGTCTGGGAACAGTGTCCTCGCAGTCAGTGTCACAGTGAAGCAGTCTGGGAACGGTGTCCTCACAGTGAGCGTCACAGTGAAGCAGTCTGGGAATGGTGTCCTCACAGTCAGCGTCACAGTGAAGCAGCCTGGGAACGGTGTCCTCGCAGTCAGCGTCACAGTGAAGCAGTCTGGGAACGGTGTCGTCGCAGTGAAGCAGTCTGGGAACGGTGTCGTCGCAGTGAAGCAGTCTGGGAACGGTGTCCTGCAGTCAGCGTCACAGTGAAGCAGTCTGGGAAAGGTGTCCTCGCAGTCAGCGTCACAGTGAAGCAGTCTGGGAACGGTGTCGTCGCAGTGAAGCAGTCTGGGAACAGTGTCCTGCAGTCAGCGTCACAGTGATGCAGTCTGGGAACGGTGTCCTCGCAGTCAGCGTCACAGTGAAGCAGTCTGGGAACGGTGTCCTGCAGTCAGCGTCACAGTGAAGCAGTCTGGGAACGGTGTCCTCACAGTCAGCGTCACAGTGAAGCAGTCTGGGAACGGTGTCCTGCAGTCAGCATCACAGTGAAGCAGTCTGGGAACGGTGTCCTCGCAGTGTCACAGTGAAGCAGTCTGGGAACAGTGTCCTCGCAGTCAGCGTCGCCGTGAAGCAGCCTGGGAACGGTGTCCTCACTGCGTCACAGTGAAGCAGTCTGGGAACAGTGTCCTCACAGTGAAGCAGTCGGGGAACGGTGTCCTCGCAGTCAGTGTCACAGTGAAGCAGTCTGGGAACAGTGTCCTCGCAGTCAGCGTCACAGTGAAACAGTCTGGGAACGGTGTCCTCACAGTCAGCGTCACAGTGAAGCAGTCTGGGAACGGTGTCCTCGCAGTCAGCGTCACAGTGAAGCAGTCTGGGAACAGTGTCCTCACAGTGAAGCAGTCGGGGAACGGTGTCCTCGCAGTCAGTGTCACAGTGAAGCAGTCTGGGAACGGTGTCCCCGCAGTCAGTGTCACAGTGAAGCAGTCTGGGAACAGTGTCCTCGCAGTCAGCGTCACAGTGAAGCAGCCTGGGAACGGTGTCGTCGCAGTGAAGCAGCCTGGGAACGGTGTCCTCGCAATCAGTGTCACAGTGAAGCAGTCTGGGAATGGTGTCCTGCAGTCAGCGTCACAGTGAAGCAGTCTGGGAACAGTGTCCTCGCAGTCAGTGTCACAGTGAAGCAGCCTGGGAACGGTGTCCTCGCAGTCAGCGTCACAGTGAAGCAGTCTGGGAACAGTGTCCCCGCAGTGAAGCAGTCTGGGAACAGTGTCCTCGCAGTCAGCGTCACAGTGAAGCAGCCTGGGAACGGTGTCCTCGCAGTCAGCGTCACAGTGAAGCAGCCTGGGAACAGTGTCCTCACTGCGTCACAGTGAAGCAGTCTGGGAACGGTGTCCTGCAGTCAGCGTCACAGTGAAGCAGTCTGGGAACAGTGTCCTCACAGTCAGTGTCACAGTGAAGCAGTCTGGGAACAGTGTCCTCGCAGTCAGTGTCACAGTGAAGCAGTCTGGGAACGGTGTCCTGCAGTCAGCGTCACAGTGAAGCAGTCTGGGAACAGTGTCCTCACAGTCAGTGTCACAGTGAAGCAGTCTGGGAACAGTGTCCTCGCAGTCAGTGTCACAGTGAAGCAGTCTGGGAACGGTGTCCTGCAGTCAGCGTCACAGTGAAGCAGTCTGGGAACAGTGTCCTCACAGTCAGTGTCACAGTGAAGCAGTCTGGGAACAGTGTCCTCGCAGTCAGTGTCACAGTGAAGCAGTCTGGGAACAGTGTCCTCACAGTCAGTGTCACAGTGAAGCAGTCTGGGAACGGTGTCCTCGCAGTCAGCGTCACAGTGAAGCAGTCTGGGAACGGTGTCCTGCAGTCAGCGTCACAGTGAAGCAGTCTGGGAACAGTGTCCTCACAGTCAGTGTCACAGTGAAGCAGTCTGGGAACGGTGTCCTCGCAGTCAGTGTCACAGTGAAGCAGTCTGGGAACAGTGTCCTGCAGTCAGCGTCACAGTGAAGCAGTCTGGGAACGGTGTCCTCGCAGTCAGTGTCACAGTGAAGCAGTCTGGGAACAGTGTCCTCGCAGTCAGTGTCACAGTGAAGCAGTCTGGGAACAGTCTCCTCGCAGTCAGCGTCACAGTGAAGCAGTCTGGGAACAGTGTCCTCGCAGTCAGCGTCACAGTGAAGCAGTCTGGGAACGGTGTCCTGCAGTCAGCGTCACAGTGAAGCAGTCTGGGAACAGTGTCCTGCAGTCAGCGTCACAGTGAAGCAGTCTGGGAACGGTGTCCTGCAGTCAGCGTCACAGTGAAGCAGTCTGGGAACAGTGTCCTGCAGTCAGCGTCACAGTGAAGCAGTCTGGGAACAGTGTCCTCACAGTCAGTGTCACAGTGAAGCAGTCTGGGAACGGTGTCCTCGCAGTCAGCGTCACAGTGAAGCAGTCTGGGAACGGTGTCCTCGCAGTCAGTGTCACAGTGAAGCAGTCTGGGAACGGTGTCCTGCAGTCAGCGTCACAGTGAAGCAGTCTGGGAACGGTGTCCTCGCAGTGTCACAGTGAAGCAGTCTGGGAACGGTGTCCTGGCAGTCAGCGTCACAGTGAAGCAGTCTGGGAATGGTGTCCTCGCAGTCAACGTCACAGTGAAGCAGTCTGGGAACGGTGTCCTGCAGTCAGTGTCACAGTGAAGCAGTCTGGGAACAGTGTCCTCGCAGTCAGCGTTGCCGTGAAGCAGCCTGGGAACGGTGTAGTCGCAGTGAAGCAGTCTGGGAACGGTGTCCTGCAGTCAGTGTCACAGTGAAGCAGTCTGGGAACAGTGTCCTCGCAGTCAGCGTCACAGTGAAGCAGTCTGGGAACGGTGTCCTCGCAGTGAAGCAGTCGGGGAACGGTGTCCTCGCAGTCAGCGTCACAGTGAAGCAGTCTGGGAACGGTGTCCTCGCAGTCAGCGTCGCAGTGAAGCAGTCTGGGAACGGTGTCCTCGCAGTCAGTGTCACAGTGAAGCAGTCTGGGAACAGTGCCCTCGCAGTCAGCGTCACAGTGAAGCAGCCTGGGAACGGTGTCCTCGCAGTCAGCGTCACAGTGAAGCAGTCTGGGAACGGTGTCCTCGCAATCAGTGTCACAGTGAAGCAGTCTGGGAACGGTGTCCTCGCAATCAGTGTCACAGTGAAGCAGTCTGGGAACGGTGTCCTCGCAATCAGTGTCACAGTGAAGCAGTCTAGGAACGGTGTCCTGCAGTCAGCGTCACAGTGAAGCAGTCTGGGAACAGTGTCCTTGCAGTCAGTGTCACAGTGAAGCAGCCTGGGAACGGTGTCCTCGCAGTCAGCGTCACAGTGAAGCAGCCTGGGAACGGTGTCCTCGCAGTCAGTGTCACAGTGAAGCAGTCTGGGAACAGTGTCCTCACTGCGTCACAGTGAAGCAGTCTGGGAACGGTGTCCTGCAGTCAGCGTCACAGTGAAGCAGTCTGGGAACAGTGTCCTCACAGTCAGTGTCACAGTGAAGCAGTCTGGGAACAGTGTCCTCGCAGTCAGTGTCACAGTGAAGCAGCCTGGGAACGGTGTCCTGCAGTCAGCGTCACAGTGAAGCAGTCTGGGAACAGTGTCCTCGCAGTCAGCGTCACAGTGAAGCAGTCTGGGAATGGTGTCCTGCAGTCAGCGTCACAGTGAAGCAGTCTGGGAATGGTGTCCTGCAGTCAGCGTCACAGTGAAGCAGTCTGGGAATGGTGTCCTGCAGTCAGCGTCACAGTGAAGCAGTCTGGGAACAGTGTCCTCACAGCGTCACAGTGAAGCAGTCTGGGAACGGTGTCCGCACAGTCAGCGTCACAGTGAAGCAGTCTGGAACGGTGTCCTCGCAGCGTCACAGTGAAGCAGTCTGGGAACAGTGTCCTCGCAGTCAGCGTCACAGTGAAGCAGTTTGGGAACGGTGTCCTCACAGCGTCACAGTGAAGCAGCCTGGGAACAGTGTCCTCGCAGTCAGCGTCACAGTGAAGCAGTCTGGGAACAGTGTCCTCGCAGTCAGCGTCACAGTGAAGCAGTTTGGGAACGGTGTCCTCGCAGCGTCACAGTGAAGCAGCCTGGGAACAGTGTCCTCGCAGTCAGCGTCACAGTGAAGCAGTTTGGGAACGGTGTCCTCGCAGTCAGCGTCACAGTGAAGCAGTCTGGGAACGGTGTCCTCGCAGTCAGCGTCACAGTGAAGCAGTCTGGGACAGTGTCCTCGCAGTCAGCGTCACAGTGAAGCAGCCTGGGAACGGTGTCCTCGCAGTCAGCGTCACAGTGAAGCAGCCTGGGAACGGTGTCCTCACAGTCAGCGTCACAGTGAAGCAGTCTGGGAACGGTGTCCTGCAGTCAGCGTCACAGTGAAGCAGTCTGGGAACAGTGTCCTCGCAGTCAGCGTCACAGTGAAGCAGTCTGGGAACGGTGTCCTCACAGTCAGCGTCACAGTGAAGCAGCCTGGGAACGGTGTCCTCACAGTCAGCGTCACAGTGAAGCAGTCTGGGAACGGTGTCCTGCAGTCAGCGTCACAGTGAAGCAGTCTGGGAATAGTGTCCTCGCAGTCAGCGTCACAGTGAAGCAGTCTGGGAACGGTGTCCTCGCAGTCAGCGTCACAGTGAAGCAGTCTGGGAACGGTGTCCTCGCAGTCAGCGTCACAGTGAAGCAGTCTGGGAACAGTGTCCTCGCAGTCAGCATTGCAGTGAAGCAGTCTGGGAACGGTGTCCTCGCAGTCAGCATCCTCGCAGCACTTGCACCTTCCTCTCTTTCAGGCAGGCCCACTATCCGCAGATTCTGTCTTCTCAACCTTTTTTTCTGCTCCTCTCCCTTTGTTCTCAGTGTCGTGCAAAGGTCTCCTAAGAGCCCTACCTCTGCTCCAATGCCACAAGCCGATCATCGAGGTCCAACATCGCCCTCTCAATCTCTCGGATCTGTGATCCCTGGGCCTCCAAGCTTTTCTCCGACCTCTCCATTGAGCCCGACAGGGGCGCCACAACCCCTTCGATGGCCTTTGAGCGATCCGCCTGCATCTCCTTCCTCTGCTGGTGGAACTCTTCCTTGATGAAGGCCGTCATAGAATCATAGAATTTACAGTGCAGAAGGAGGCCATTCGGCCCATCGTATCTGCACCGACCCTTGGAAAGAGCACCCTATTCCCAAAACCCAGTAACCCCACCCAACCTTTTTTGTACACTAAGGTACAATGTATCATGGCCAATCCACCTAACCTGCAAATCTTTGGACTGTGGGAGGAAACCGGAGCACCCGGAGGAAACCCACGCAGACACGGGGAGAACGTGCAGACTCCGCACAGACAGTGACCCAGCCGGGAATCGAACCCGGGACCCTGGAACTGTGAAGCAACAGTGCTAACCACTGTGCTGCTCCATCAGGGACTTTGCTACTTACACTGACTCTTCCCCCTCCGCCATCCTTCCACTGGCTGTTCACCACAGGTCCCTTCCAACTCCTTGGCCAGATCCCTCCTTCTTCTGCCGGGTTTGGGAGCCAGCAGACATACCACTCCCGGGGGTATCTTCTTCCACCTTCAGTGACACTTTTCCGTTGAAGATGCATCCAATTTCGGAGAAGAAGAGCTCTTTTCTGCGCCTTGAAGCAGAGGTGCCCTGTGTGTGACCCCGTTACACCACGGTTGTACCAGATGTCCCAGATCCCTCTGCTTCTGCCCCCCCCCCCCCCCCCCCCAACTTTGGAATTGTACTTTATTTTCTGTTATCTCTCCATATTTTTCCCACTACAATGAATTGCTTCACATTTCTCTGCATTAAATGATATTTGCCGCTTGGTGCCTATCCTCCAACCTGTCCATGTCCTTGTGAAGTTTGACATCATTCTCCTCACAATTAATTCCAACTTCATGTCATCCGCAAACACTGAAATTGTGGCTTGTCCACCAAAGTCTAGGATCAGCCCACACACATTCTCAGGGATAAAAAATCACAAGGGCACAGCAAATTGTAACATACCTGACACAGTTCTCCATTAACACCATCCAGTTCATCAGTTACCTCTGAAAAGAATAGGACCACATGATGGTTAGTGAAACACACAGCACTGACAGATAAACAGGATCTGCAGCCATTCAAGCTGCTTTCCGTTCAGTCACACACACAAACTCACACACACACACACACGCACACTCACACACACACACTCACACACACGTACACTCACACACACACACTCACACACAGGCACATACACACACACAAACTCACTCATACACTCACACTCACACACACACACACTCATACACACACACTCACTCACACAAGCTCACTCACTCACACACACTCACGCGCACACACACACGTACATACACACACACACACTCACACTCACTCACACACACTCATACAATCTCACTCACTCACACACTCACGCGCACACACACACGCACACACACGTACATACACACACACACTCACACACTCACTCACACACACTCATACAATCTCACTCACTCACACACTCACACACACACACACGCACATACACACGCACATACACAACATTTGGACTCCTCTTGAACTTTGACCCATCCTTTTTCATCATCTTAGCCCTTTATTCCTTCTTCATATCCTTAACTAACGTCCCCTTCAATATGTCAATATTATTGGCCACAACTACTCCATGTGGTAGCAGAGGTCGCATTCTTACCACTTGCTGCAAAAAAAGGTAACAATTTCCATCGAATATCTACTGTGCAGAAAGAGGCCATTTGGCCCATTGAGTCTACACTGACTTACTGACCCACTAAAAGAGCACCCTATCTAGGCCCACTCCCCCGCCCCTATCCCCATCACCCCACCAAAACTTTTGGGCAATATTAGCCTGGCCAATCCACCTAACCTGCACATCTTTGGACTGTGGGAGGAAACCGGAGCATCCGGAGGAAACCCACGCAGACACGGGGAGAATGAACAAACTCCAACCGAGGCTGGAATTGAACCCAGGTCCCGGGCGCCCTGAGACAGTCATCGCGTGTCTGATACCCAATATTCAGTCAACAGAAATCACATCCAACTGTAGATCGGAAAGACTGAAGCCAATTGGTCCAAAATTGTGTTCCCTGACCACCTTCCCTGTATAATCCTTCTGGTAATGTTTGAAACGGAGGCACCAGTCACAATGGTGTGTTTGACACTCATACCTGCTCCGTCACCAAGGTTGGTGATTATTAATTGTGTTAATGTGAATGCAGGTGGTTGGTTTTAAGTGGGGATTCACTTGAACCCCCGAGGGTCAGGGTCTTTGTCTTTTTATTTGAGAAAATTAATTTTCTGTTGTTTAGAGTTCCCAATTCATTTTTTCAATTAAGGGGCAATTTAGCGTGGCCAATCCACCTAACCTGCACATCTTTGGGTTGTGGGGGTGAAACCCACGCAGACACGGGGAGAATGTGCAAACTCCACACGGACAGTGACCCAGAGCCGGGATCGAACCTGGGACCTCGGCGCCGTGAGGCAGCAGGGCTAACCACTGTGCCACCGTGCTGCCCTTTCCCTATAAATTTAGATAGATGTTCAGATTATGTTTTCAGATAGCCAATAACTGATGTTTGTTGTTTATTCTGTCAGAGGTTTAGTGGACTTGTTGGAGAAAGAACGGTTCTGTTAAAAGCTCTTCCTATATTCCTCACAGGGGTTGTGAACAGATGTGTGTACGGAACGTCCAAGGCAGCTGTTATTGGATTGACCAAGTCCGTTGCTGCAGACTTTATTGAACAAGCTATAAGGTGTAACTGTGTCTGTCCAGGTGAGCATGAAGCTGCCTTTCTCACTTTGTCAGGACCTTCTGAGTTGCAAAAATCTTGCCTGTCTCCAGGGCAAACCTTTTGTCCTCCTTCATTTCCATAATAATAATAATCTTTATTATTGTCACAAGTAGACTTACATTAACATCGCAATGAAGTTACTGTGAAAGGCCCCTAGTCGCCACATTCCGGCGCCTGTTCGGGTACACAGAGGGGGAATTCAGAATGTCTAATTTACCGAACAGCACGTCTTTCGGGACTTGTGGGAGGAAACCGGAGCACCCGGAGGAAACCCACGCAGACACGGGGAGGATGTGCAGACTCCTCACAGACAGTGACCCAAGCCGGAATCGAACCCGGGACCCTGGAGCTTTGAAGCCATAGTGCTAACCACTGTGCTGCCGTGTCGCCCACAATTGGAGGTGAAGGAAGAATTCCCCCTCTGTGTACCCGAACAGGTTCGTTCTCCTGTGAAAGTAATGATCTTCCCTTTCATCATGACTAATGCATTTTCTCTGCTGATGCCTCCCAACTACCCAGCTAATCTGATTCCTATAAATAAAAAGGGAGATAGAACAACTCCGTGGTGTATCCCAGTGAACCGAGCATCAGTGATGGGACAGATAATGGAATCCTCACTCCGAGATGTATTAGTTCGGCGGCACGGCAGCACAGTGGTTAGCACTGTTGCTTCACAGCTCCAGGGTCCCAGGTTCGATTCCCGGCTTGGGCCACTGTCTGTGCGGAGTCTGAACGTTCTCCCCGTGCCTGCGTGGGTTTCCTCCGGGTGCTCCGGTTTCCTCCCACAAGTCCCGGAAGATGTGCTGTTAGGTAATTTGGCCATTCTGAATTTTCCCTCTGTGTACACGAACAGGTGCCGGAGTGTGGCGACTAGGAGATTTTCACAGTAACGTCATTGGATGGATTGGATTGGATTTGTTTATTGTCACGTGTACCGAGGTACAGTGAAAAGTATTTTTCTGCGAGCAGCTCAACAGATCATTCAGTACATGGGAAGAAAAGGGAATTAAACAAAATTCAAGAAAATACATAATAGGGCAACACAAGGTATACAATGTAACTACATAGCATTGACATCGGATGAAGCATACAGGGTGTAGTGTTAATGAGGGCAATCCATAAGAGGGTCATTTAGGAGTTTGGTGACAGTGGGGAAGAAGCTGTTTTTGAGTCTGTTCGGGTGTGTTCTCAGACTTCTGTATCTCCTGCCCGATGGAAGAAGT